>NC_053028.1:164817879-165019235 GCF_003073215.2 Triticum urartu | reverse complement strand
AAGAAATTGTAGCTAGAAGTATCTCTTTTTCTTGTAATTTTGTTTATGGAAGTAGGAACAATAATGTAGACGCACATAAGTTAGCAAGATTTGTTTTAAATTTAGCTCCGGGGCGTCATGTGTGGTTTGGCCAACCTTATGACATACGTGTGATTCCACTTTCTGTGGACTTTGATCAATAAAGAGTGGGCCGTTACTCAAAAAAAAAGCAGTGGCGGATCTGACAATGTGGGGCCAACAACGAACAACTTTATAATGGCTAGAAAAAAATATACTACACTACACCAAAATTAGTTTGATGGACAAACATTACACTAGCAAAATAGAATTCATAATTTATGTATGGGGGTAATGGCACCAGCAAGCAAGTCTTCCTCCCAGGTCCCTGCCCTCCATTGATTCGCAGCTGTCGGCTGCTTGCCCTCGGCCTCGTCGTTGGCCCCGGCGCTCGCCATTGTAGACAGCTCCACGGTATCCATCCACCGGCCCAGATAATTTTCTCCTCTAATTTATAACTAATCCCAATCTTCTTTCTGAAATTAAGAATGAATCACTATATTGCTTGATGAAATTTAGTACGAAAATATTTTTCCATGACACTACCACTGGTTGCTACTTTGTCTGATAAAATTTAGAACGAATCACTCTATTGCTAGGTGAAGATAATTTCTGGCATCATGTTGATGATTCATGAATCCTTTCCATCTGCGAACTATTAAAATGAAAACCATGATCAAGTAATTATTTAGAAATTTTCAGCCACGTCAACTATGCAAACTACTTTAAAAGAAGCAGCTTAAACTGTCAAAAGAACATATTTTTCAGCAAGCATACCGCATGCAATGCAGCTATGTATTGTTCGATTTCCAAAATAAAGCAAACCCAAGAAATTCTCTATTGGCAAGTCCAAAACTCCAATACTGCTATTGAATGTGACCACTTGGAACTCTGCTGGATAGTTTTTTTTTTCAAAACGGACTCTGCTGGACAGTTAATTGCCAGGCTTTGTTGCTGTCAAATTTTTTTTTTGCCAAGCTTTGTACATGTGTGCACTAGCAACTATTGACTTTGTTTGATGAAGTTCTAGAACGAATCTGTTTTTTTTTATTTTTTCTTGTGTGCTTGTAATGTAAGAATCTGCATTATTTTGAACATTTGCGCAGGATCTGGAAAAGGGTGCGACCACTTTGGGTCTATTGTACGCAGCGTTTTTCTATATTTCTGCAAGAGACTGTTTTCAGAACTCGAACCCGTGACCTCATAGCCACAAGGCAACAACTTTACCGCTATGCCTAGGCTCCCCTTCGAGTTTGTTTTCTATTGCATTGAAGAAAAAAAATCAGGCTCCGCCACTTTCTATCATATTGCAAATTTTCTGTTACAATGAATACCAAGGAGCAAATTCCTGGCTCCATCACTGCCGTGAGCCAGTAGAGGCGATCCTGTCTTTTCAGTTATGTTGGACATATTTGGAGTGGGAGCAACAGATGGTAATTAATTTGTACCATCCTTCGTCCCACAATGTAAGACGTTTTTGACATTATTAATTTATACTACCCTTCGTCTCATAATGTAATATGTTTTTTGACACTACTACATTATAAAACGGAGGGAGTACTATTTATCGTCACAGAGATCGCAGTGGCACATCTACTAAATCACACTTTTCAGCAAGGATTGTGGAAACTGTTCGTATTGGGAGGGTGGGTATTCTGATAGATATCACAAAGTCTAGGATAGACATAGACATGCATAAAAGCTACCCGCGGAGAATATCAGTAAGTTGCATTCGCTTAAGTTTCCACTTACCAGTCCCTTGAACTTTAATTCATGCTTCAGTGTATCTACCGCATAGATATTCTTGTACACACACGACACACGAGATTGCAATCATGGTGCCATTCCCTTCGCGGTGAATGGAGTACTGGCAAGTCAATTTTCACTTTTACGTACCTGCCCCCGGTGCTCATTTCGCTGAATCATCATTCACAGCAGTAGTGTTGGTCAAGCAACTTATTCATGCCCATGGAATTTCCATTGAACTTCACCGTCTCTTGGACTGTCTACGCATAGAGCATCTTCAGTCGTGTCCCTAACAGAACCTTTTCCAAACGATTTTTTCGTATCGGCGTTCAAAAATCAGGCCAATCACGTCCTCAGAAACTCCTTTTTCGCCGGCTTGGGTCGAAATTGGCGCCGGCGGATTCAGGCCGAACCTGGCACTCTGGAGCGCCCGGGGACACCGGGGCGAGCGTTTTCGGCACGAAAGAGGATGGGCCCGCCCAGTCAGCGAGACGCCCCTTCATCGCCCTCATCGCCTCAATTCCTGCGGGAATCAATGCGAAGGCTGCCGTGTCGGTCAGCCTCCATTGATGCCTTTCCCGCCACGCGTCGCCCGACATGCAGCCCGTTGCCGCCCCAGCTACGGCTATAAAAGGCGACCTCCCCGCCGGTGGACGCCACAGCTCTCATTCCCCCCTCTCCGGCGCAAAAAGCAACACTCTCCCCTCTTCCCGCCGACGCACGGATGGCCGAGAGGTTCCCAGGCGACGGCGCGGCGGCGAACGGGTTCGGCCGCCGACACCTCCAAGAGCCGGAGGTGCGCCTGCTCTACGAGGCCGAGTACCCGGCATCCTCGGACATGCGAGTGTCGGGGGCGTGGAGGCTGAGCACCGGCGGCGTCCTGGTGCCACCGGTGCCCGAAGGGGCGGCGCGGCGGGCCGAGATCGTCCGCATCCGCTCGTCCCTGACGGAGGAGAAGCGGAACAAGCCGCGCTACCTCGCCGATAGCCACACCCTCTGGACCATGTACTTCCAAGGCCGCCGCGAGGAGCAGATTGTCTCCACCGACGGCGTCATCCCCCGCGGCCGCCTTAATGCCGCCGGGCGGCGCGAGTGGTGGGGCATGCCAGGCCGCACCCTCGAGGTCGTCCTCGACCACATCGAGACCGGCAACAT
The DNA here is from genome assembly GCF_003073215.2 of Triticum urartu. NCBI lineage: Eukaryota > Viridiplantae > Streptophyta > Magnoliopsida > Poales > Poaceae > Triticum > Triticum urartu. Next base: position 165,016,277 of record NC_053028.1, on the reverse strand, counting down.
GCTGCGCCTCGAGTACCCGCCATGGCCGTCCTTCTCTCGCCACCGGGGGTAGCTCCTGGATGCCACGGTGGATGGAGCCGGGGTCGTCCTTGTCGTCGGGCTCCGGCTCGCCGGCGCTCCGCCCCGTTAAGCCCGAGCCGGAGGGGACGCTGCTCGGGCGCCGCACCCGCAGCGGCACCCTCGTCATCAATGAGGGTGCCTGGCCCTCCCCGCGCGGCTCCCTCCGCCTGGTCCGGCCGAAGCCCGAGCCGAGTCTGCTCCCGGTGAAGCTGGAGCATGTCAAGATGGTGGCCCCCGACGAGGAGTCCGCCCTCAAGTGGGTGAAGGAGGACTACGTCCGGGAGCAGGTGCGCCGCCAGCGCCGGGCGTACGCGGAGCTTCAGGCCCGGCGCCGCGGGCGCGAGGAGGGCGGCGTCATCGTCCTCGACAGCGACAAGGAGGACGAGGCTGGGCCGTCCAGCGCCCCACCGCGCGCCGGCGACCTTGGCCAGGGCTGCAGCAGGGGCGGTGGCGGCACAGGCGAGGCACGCGACGACGACGACGATGGCGACGACGGCGACTACACCCGCTTCTACAGACTTCTCGGCATGTAGACGACGGCGACGGCGGCTATGCGTAGTTTGGCGTAGTTTCGGCGTAGTTTTCATGTTTTTTGTACAAATTTTAATGAAGTTTCGCCATGTTTGTGCCAAAATCACCGAGTTTGCATATATTTGTACAGAATATTGCCGAACCCGGGACGGCCTGTGGGCCGATAATTGGGAACATAGTCACCCTCACACGCCAATTTAGCGCCGGCTCGCCCACAGACGGCTCTTTTTCGACGCCATGAGGAGGCCGAATGGCTAAAGATGCTCTTAAGCCATTTCAATCGCATGCAACACACTAGCTTGAAATTTCAGAGGCTCTGATTGGGCCAATTCCGGCGGCTTTTGAAAGCGTCAAGACCCTTTACCAGCGTGCCAGGTTGCCTTTTCTCATGACCACGAGGCCTTTCTGATCTTTTCTTATCACATTGCCCCAACCCGCCTAATCTTCTGACCCCGCTACTCATCTGGGTTGATTAAACAACGATCCGGTCAGGAAGATGCACTGAAAATGTGCTAATTGCCCGTGTCTTTATAGGATTTTCCATATCCTCCGATGAAGCTGAAGTGGGAGTGCGTGCTGAGTGCTAACACTCGAAGATAACAATCAGTACAAAACAAAACTTGAGGATAATAACTATACAAAACGGGGTACTGTTTTTTAAGCTAGTAGCAAACGAAAGGGGATGCTATTTTATGAAATGGTACGGTATGATGATTATCAAATGGACAAGATTCGTGTGTGCCTCTGCGTGTGTGTTAACCGTTGACGAAATCCTCTTCCAACATTGACTGCTTCGATCATGTGTTCACACATTCTATGACCCAGCAGACGCCCCCCTCCATGGGTGAAACTGCACACCACCCCCGGCTTCTCCATCAGCGAGCGACCAAAATGTAGCCGGATCCCAATTGTCAAATGCGTGATGCATATACGGCCATAAGAGACGATCTGAAAGCCTAACAAACCTGAAGATAATGAGCATGGGTTTGGCACGGAAAGACTGCATTTTTTTCCGATTCTGCTGCGCTCATTCCTACTCGTCTGTTTGCTCTTGTTTCTTCGCTTCAGTTCTCTACGAATATCGCAGAGAATGAAATACCTATCACTGAAAAAGGTAGAGTAGTAAAAAACTGCAGCTCCCGAAGTCCAAATGCGCGAGTTGGCGTGGTCAAAGAATTGGCCGGGGAAGTTGCGAGGCGCAAAGAAAGAAGGCGCGCACGCTCTCGTAACGAAGGAAAAACCACTCAATTAGTGGCTTTGTGCTCTGGTTTGAAGCGTGCAGAAACTGCAAACCGCATGGCCGATTGACACCTACCCCGTCCGTCTCTGCTGCTGTAACTTTCCGGCTTCTTCATGCTCGAGATTCCCGGCGTGCGGATTAACTGGGCAGTGCGAAGCGCCGGCCAATCAATCGGTTTTCACCTGTGCAAGTCTTCAGTAGTATTTCCGTCTCCGTCGATCGTTTCGGTTGCCGTAGTAGTGGCCGTGTCATGATGTGAAGATGATGCTACGAAACCCCTCTCTCGCTCGTGCAGCGCGGTAGGTCAATTACGACCACTGGGCCTTTGCAAGTTGAATTCGCCGGGCTGCTCTCCGGCGACCGTCCGGCCCGGTCGCACGGTTGCTGTCCGGCGACCTTTATGATTTGTTAAGTAACGAACAGATCGATTAAGCACGAGGCTTTTACCCATTTCTGTTCATGTTCGCTCGTTTACCTTTTCTCTTTGAAGTAAAACTGGAATCCCTGCTCGCTTTTTCTTCCGTCTGCAAGTGTTGCTATGTTCTGGAAGTGCCAAAGAATAGTTGGCTCGGACACTAGCTTGTAGGCTGTTGAATATACAGTCGATAAGTTGGGGTCAGGTCAGGTCAGGTCAGGTGTCTACAGCACTCTCTTTCTTCATCTGCGTCTTGAGATGGGATTGGTTCAAAACTAACCTATCCTAGCTAGCAAGATAGCATAGAATATAGACGCGACGGAATGCAATTTAAGCCCATAAATCTACCCGGTCATTTCAATTTCATCATCCCCGGTCGCGTCGTGGGAACATGTCCATGAAAAATGTCGATTCAAGCAGACCAATACCATCCTCCTGCATTATTTATACAGATGCAGTCATGCAACATGCTGCAAGGGTCCAAATAAACCGTGCTACGGAGTGCATTACCGAACAAAAGAGGCAGAAGAAAATTTGTGGAAGGCAAATAGATACAGTACTGTTGAAAGAAACAGGCAGGGCAATGCCGATCTTCCATGTCCTTTGTGCAGAAAGGACTCGCCACACGACGAGTCCCAAACAATTTAAGAGCGACAGACAGCCTTGTTTAAGTGATTTAACTCGCTGGTTGGTGAAGCATCCACCGCTGGGCCTATTCATGTCCTCAACTGTTTAATACTGGCTGGATCCATAATTGTTTTCAACAATTCTTATTTTTTCAACCCCCACTTCTAGAAGGTGTGTGTGTGTGTGTGTGTGTTGTGTGGTAGTAGTAATCATGAAAAGTATATATAACATGGTAAATATGGTTTGGTCATTGGTGCATGCCGTCTTTCAGACCTGAAGCACATGCATGTTATGCTCATGATCCAAAATCCAGAACACTTTTGGTTAAACTCAGTCACAGTCAGTGTGTGAATTTCGATCCTGGATATGGGCCCAAAAGGCACTGAGCGAGCCTTTGAGACACGCGAAACCGTTCGAGATCTTCAAAGCCTCTCGCGAGCATGTTAAAACAGTCTGAACCATAAACCCCCTACACCATCATCACCATCCTTTTCTCGACAGTGCCTTTCAGTTGTATACACAGTATCAGCACGCCCGTCGTGCAGCGTTGAACACAGTGAGAATCATCCAAATCCCGGAATAGAAAGATGCCTAACGGCTAACGCCAGCATTGTTTCAGGAAAGCAACAGTCTGCAGTTTTTGGGGCTCCAGAAATTCCTGAAACTTCTGAAATCCTGATATTACCGTTCGCCCATATCCACATCCTGCTAGAAACACTCCTACACTTCAGAAATCCTGATTCATGTCCCCTCAAAGGCTCAGAGAACGATTGTTTGACTTGCCCTTGTTTAGCTTACCATGCATATTTCAAGGAAAACTGCCTCACTTTGCCAGCACCGGTAACCTCCAAATTTAGGCGAGCACAAGGGAGGACACGCGCTTTTTGTTTGGCGCCGCAAGGAGATGGTGCTCAGTACACACTTGGCTAGAATAAGACATGCTTGCGGTTAGGACAAAGTCCTAATCATGCTACAAGCCCCACATAAAGCCTAGTGATCGATTTGGGGAAGCTCTTGAGCTGCTAATCCGTAGCCATTATACAAAGATGGGTCAAGTTGTGCAAAATTCGCTCCATAGATTCCGTTCTCTCTCACCATTTTCACGTGCCTACGTGGTATGAAAATGTGTAAGAGAAAACTCGCGCATTCTTTGCTGACAAACGCACAATTTAGGTAAGCCGGATTTCAAAGATTCTCGCAACCGAAGTTAGTTATGCTTCGATCTTGTGGCACATTGAGTATGACAAATGTGGCACACCTCATGATACCAGCATGGTATAATCTCCGCTTCTTTCCATGGACCCAACGCAAAGTGCAAGCATTCTCTTAGGCTGGGTTCAGTTGGCATGGTTTTGAAGGGGTTTGGCAGGGATTAAATCCCATACAAGTCAAATCCCCGCCAAAACCACTCCAATCGCCTTGAGACAAGGTGTAACCGAACAAAGCCTTGCTATGGCTCCACTTCCGTATCCCCATTTTGTCAATGGCTCTCCTGCTGAACTCAAAAGGCTCTGGCAAGCTTAATCCATGGAGCCATTCGCTCCGCGCATCACGGGCGGTCGATCGACAAAAGACAACGTAGTACGCTTCTGCAACGTGTGGAAGAAGCGAGATTTTTTGCAGCTGGTTTCCGGTTGTTGTGTAGTGCACATGTCTCCCGCGGCAGCATCTTCGTTTCCCGTCCCGCTCCGTCGCGTCGCCGTCGCAGCCGATGCTTCCAGCGACGGTGATCGGGAGAGAGAGAAGCAGAGCTAGCCATGTGTCCTGCGTGCCCCTGGGTGGTCAGCAAAGCTAGTTTTATACTAGTACGTACGTGTGGAGCCTGCGGGCGGCGTCGACGTAGGGCGGATGAACCGACGGTTACGCTCTCACGTCAGTGCTACCACTAGCTCGGGGTAGGAGTAGATGACGGAGCACTCTGGCGAACGCCGGCACGCTGGTCGATGGTGTTGGGACGTGCCTGTGCGTAGGTGTGCACGTCAGGAGAAGTTGTGGACGGTGGGATGAATATGAAAGATCATGCATGCTCTCCACCAGCCTCAACTGAGACGGACAAAATGGAGCATATCGACTCGGAGAGGGGCCAATGCTCCCCGAATCTCCGCCCGTGCGTGCTCCCGACCATTCGTTTCAGTCTCATGCAAAATTGCAATGACGAACCTTACTTGTTCGGAACTTCGGACTAGGTATCCGATTGATACTGTATGCTATCAAACTAATTATAGACTTCATGCTATCAGACCAATGATCATCTATGTTTTGGGTTGCGGAGGTATCGAGCCCGGGCGTGGCGACAACTGGCGGTGATCCTTCTTCGGGACGTCATGTTTCAAGGATGGCGCGTGAAAAATTTCTGATGATAATCACAGCCTTGGCGGGAGTGATTTCGATGGCGTTGTCTAGGGTGTCTGGATTTACCACCGACGAAAGCGTGAGACTAATGGATTGTCTTCAACGTGTGATTTAGATGGTGACGCCTTCTCTCACCCTGTGATCGATTGATTCGTGACTGACGAGTATTCGCTTGGTGCGTGCGTAGTTTACTGCTCGCGTGGATATCAACTTTGGGCTATATGCGCTTACATATTTTTTTAGTGGTTGTAACTACTCGACGAGGATCAGTGTTGCTTTTTTTTTTCTTTATGCTTTTTTTCAGAATGGAGGCAAAGATTGCCTCATCTATTAATTAAGTAGAAGAGAATTGCCTAGTTAATTACGAAAAACTGTGCAAAAACTGGAACAACAAGGGCAGAGCCCACTCCCATAGACTGAAACACACAGGGTAAAGCCCACCCTCCTCGACGACATGTCGACTTACGAACAGACAACGCAGCTCCGATTCTGACGGAGAATTCAGAAGAACGAAACCAGGCACGATTGGCGCCACAAAAGATCGCCGAAAGGCCACCTACAGCCAGTCATCGTACACCATAGGGCCTCGCCGCCGCAGTTTCGACTCCACAGCAACAAACAAACCGAGGCAATATCGTGGACACGCCGGAGAAGAGCCGACTATCGCAACCATTGCCGCGTCGCCGACATCGCTCCCACCATCATCGTTGCCACAGAAGTCTGGACGCCACAGTGAGTCTCTCGGGGACGCCGCCTCGACATCCACCGCTCCGTCGCGCCCAGCGCAATCAACCGGCACCACCTTCCGGGGCCGCCGCCCCGACGTACCACCGCTCCGCTCGAGCAGCAACACCGCACGACCTAGTTGCCCGCAGCCCACGCTGCTCAGGGCAACCGCTCGCAGACCACGAACGTCGCACCACATCCAGGGCCGCCGCCCCCGACGCAAAGTCAGACCGCCCCCTCTGAAACGCGTCGACCGGACCGACAAGCCTGCCACCCAAGTGGCCCAAGACTGCCACCCAAGCGAAGGCCGAGCCGCCGCCCCGCCCCATGGAGCCGCCCCGCGCATCACTTTCCGAGGCCGCCGCCTCGGCACACATCAGCCGTCCGGGGCCGCTGCCCCGGCATCCACCAAACCCGACGTAGGAGAAAACCAAACGCACCAAGCACAAGCTAACTCTCCCAAGCAACGCCCCCAAGAGGGAAACGACGAAGACGCCGCCGTCGCTCGCTCCAGAAAATCTGGAGCTTAGGTTTTCACCCGGAGAGCCCGAGCCCCACATAGGAGAAGATGAATTCCACAACGACGCCTCCAAGGAGGGAAACGACGCCCGAAAGCGTCGCCGTCGACGGCACCGACAAAGTCGGGTCAAGGCTTTCGCCCGGAACACACACATTCCTATGGAGGATTGCAGATCTGATCCACCCAGAAGCGTGGAGATCATTGGAGCCCGTTCCTGTTGCGCCTTGCACTCTCCAACGCCGACCATCAAGCTTCACCGCGCAGCACCCTTGGCAGCGGCACCTCAAGCCGCGAATGAGAAGCGAGCGCACATGTCACCACGGCCAAAAACGCCATGGCTTCCAGCCCGGGGCCGCCGCCCCGGCTTCCTCCTCGCTTCATGCCCGCCTGATGAGCTTCCCTGCCCGGGGCCTCCCGAGCCGAACCACCTCCCGCCCACGCGCCCGAGGCGCGCCGCACACAACGCCAGCACCGCGCGCATCCGCGCCACCCCTTGACGGGGCCCCTGCTGGAGCGCCAGATCCCGCGCCCACTCGGACCGCCCGCGCCGGAGCGAGCGCCAAGACGCGCCGCCCGAGCCTCAGCACCACTCCTCGCCACCGCAAGTCCCGCCACAAAGCACCATGCTCCAGATCCGCGCCGCCCGGCCTCCTGCACACCCGCGCCATGGCCAGCGAGCGCGTCGCGCATCCCGGCGCCTCCTCACAGCGCCGCCCAGAGCACGAGCACGAGCTCGAACTCCAAGCCCCAGATCCGCACCTCCCGGCCTTCTGCACGCGCCCACCGCGCCGAGGTCGCTCGCGCTGCATCTCCTAGTGCATCTCCAGCACGTCACCCCGAGCCTCCTCGCAACGCTGCCCCGAGCGCAAGCTTCCCCGCCAAGCCCGGGCAACGTCCGGTTCCCACCGGGACGAACGACCTGTGCCGTCCAAGCCCAAGAGGGAGGAGGAAAGGGCCCCCCAGCCGCCGCGCTGCGCGGGCTTTGCCCGGCGACGCACGCCGGCGGCGGCGAGGGAAGGAGGGGACGGTGGGGTTGGCGCTGGCGGAGCGGCACAGGAGTCCTTGGTGGTTTAAACGAGAAGATTTGAAGCCGGACGCCACTCGCTCTGATCTTTTTTATGTTTTTCATACACCCGGACATAGCATTGGTTCTTCATGGCTTTGCTACTTGCAGACATGATCTTTTTTGTATGTGTGTTGGTGTTGATTGTGTGTATCCTAATTATGCAGAAGTTGAGCGTATGCTCATGATGTTTTGTATCCCCTTAATACTTTATAATGAGTTAACGCAAACATCCTCTTTTTCCCGAGAAAACCATGCATAGAATGCCCATCGTTTGCCGCTGCTTTGAGATTCATGTCATATTTTCATTTGTTTTGTTTATTTTGTAATGTTTTACCGGATACTTTTTTTATTTTCATTATTGAGAAAATCGTTAACTGGTAACTGCTCGGTTGGCTAGCGAGTAAGGGATTAATCGGTTAATCGGCAAGTTAATCGGTCATTTAATTAATTAATCGAACGATTTTTCGGTTTATCAGCTATTCGATGACCCTGTGAGTAGGGATTAACTTGCGCCTGGCTGCTCGCTGCCTCGCTCGCGTACGTGGTTTCAGCCGATCGCACCGCCACCGCGCGCCACGTTGCCGTGGCACCTACGCGCCCTGCGACTTCGACGCGCCCGCGGCATGCACCAGCCACCGCGAACGGCGGCCGGTTGATTGATCGCGGCCCCTGTCGCCGGCGCCACAGCCACCCGTCCAGCTGAGTCCGCACGCATGTGCCAGCCGGATGTACGCTCAGTCCTTGACATCTCCATGCCCCCAAAGTCGTTTGCCAGTGTGCATCGAGTCCACAATCAGCGCTCCCCGCTGAAACTGGAGGATCTAACACGTACGGGGGTACTGTCCATGAGCTTGACCATAGCGCCCACAGACGAGAGCAACGTCCGGCATCAAACATATCTGCAGACTGCAGGTGCGTACACACAACGGCTTTGCCGGCTTGTCGATGAGTCGCTCGACAACGTAGGCGACCAGGAAGGACAAGAAGTGGACAACGTACGGCGCCGTGATGATTAACGAACGCCTCTCTGGCCGGGGAGACGTGTCTGCAAGTGCAACCGTCGAAAACGACGAGACAGATACAGAACGAGGCCAAAACCAATAGATGGCTTCTAGCCTTTTACGTTGGATGGATGCCGTTGCAGAAAGAGCACCATATGCAGATAAGCCCAACGACCGCAGCAGAAAGAGCACCATGCATGCATGCATCTACCATCATAAAGAGTACGTATCAGCCATGTTCTGCTTTGCTAGCTCCTGCCGGAAAGAAGGAATGAAGGTGCGTCGTGACGATCGAGCATATGTCATGTGGGATACGAGGTCAGGATCCTGGGAAGGTGGAGAGAGGAAAAGGAACACACGTGGTTTGAAGCATGCTGTCCGGACAGCAAAAGACATTCAATGCAGATCTGTATCGGTCCGCAGAGCGGTCTAGATGTGATTTTTTCCCGCAAATCAGAGACAAACGTGAGGGTTTTTGCGGGAGTCCGGGCCGATCCTACGTACGCCCTCTTCTGATCGCCCTGGCCCTGTAACGCCCAAGATGCGGCTATATCTCTCACGTGTCGAGGCACGACTTAGAAGCATAACCATATTTTGGTACGATCACAAGAAGGGTCATCTTCATGCAATTTCATGTAAAAAAAATAAGGAAGTAAGTAGTTGGCTTATAATCGCCACGTCACATAATGATCAAATTTATCCATACATTAATCAGAGTATACACAAGGTCTGACTACGGACGAATCCATTGAAAAGAAGACAAACCCCATTGCTAAATCCCGATCACGTTTCTACTGGGCACCACTACTGATCATTCGGAAAGGAAACATAGTAACGGCCAAGGTCTTCGTCGAACTCCCACTTGAGCTCGGTGGCATCACCTGCATTGGTATCATCCACACCTGCAACTGTTTTGTAGTATCTGTGAGTCACGAGGACTCAGCAATCTCAAAACCCAACCCACGAGATTAAGACTATTTAAGCTTATAGGTAGGATATGTGTATTGATGTGTCCACTGATGCATTAGCAAAATTTGATCAAGCCATAGATTCTAATATTTTAATGGTGGGTACAATTGCACTCAAAATACAGTCATCGGAACCTAAGCCGGACGAGGTTAAACCTAATTTTAGGACTCCGCCGCGTCGGGTTATGCTTGGATCATTATCATTCCAAGTCTGATCGGAGTTGAGTTTTTCGGTTTTGGTCGACAGATTTTGTATCGCTCGGGAGTTGAATAAAAAAGTCAGAAAACGTCCTGTGTTGCAGGACACCAAATATCTTTATTGCTGATCCGAAGGAATTTTGTTGCTGCTGTTTGTGGAGTCGATCCAATCTACTCAACACAAGTTTCTGATCTTACGGTCTTGCATCTTTGCTCGACCGGAATATCTTATTCCAGCTGCTAGTACCGTGAAAGATCGGGCCGACGAACGTCTCGCCATCTAGTCGGGTCATTATCAAGTGGTATTCAGAGCTAAGGTTTTTCACGGTACTGTGTTGATCAAGATGTCAACCTAGGTCAACAAGGATGATGAGGTTGCTGCTGATTCTGAGGAAATTGTACGTCCAGTGTACGCGGATGATATTCCTCAAAATATCCGGGATGGTTTTGAGCACACATGCAACTACATCAAGCAATGTCATGACGCGCTCGGCAAAAGGATAGATGTCCTGATCACTCGGTTCGATGGTTTGGCAGACATCATCAATATGCCGGCGACGAATTTTACCCCACCACAGACTGCTCTGGCTGCTCCACTGCATTATGCACCACCGGCTCGCGATGGACATGCCGGCGTGCATGATCGCCGTTTGGCGGCACATGCTGGAGATGATGGTCTCGGTGACGGTGTTGACCAGGCGGGGTACGCGCCACGAGCACGACACTATGAGCCTCGTCCTGAAACTTCCGTTCGTGGCGGAGTGCATGACCGAGTTGGTCAAGCTGTGCGTGTGCCTTTGGATGATGGAATTGGGCGCATAAAAATTTCAATCCCTTCGTTCTCCGGCAAGTGCGAACCAGAAGGTTATTTGGAGTGGGAGATGCGTGTTGATCAAATTTTTGATGCCCATCATTATAGCGAGGAGAAGAAAGTTCAACTTGCTGGAATTGAATTCACCGGATATGCGCTAATTTGGTGGAATCAAATTTGTCGTTCAAGACATCGGCCGACGACTTGGCGAGGTATGAAAGAATTCATGAGGCGACGTTTTGTTCCTGAGCACTATAAAAGAGACATGTACAACAAGTTGCAGCGGCTCTCTCAAGGTAATATGAGTGTTGATGAATATTACAAGGAGATGGAATTGCTTATGATACGTACAGGGACAACGGAGGATCCGGAGGCGACTATGGCTCGTTTCTTTAACGGGCTAAATATCGAGGTGCAGGATCGTGTTGAGATGGTGGTCTACTACAACATACAAGATCTTGTGCACCAAGCTGTGCGTGCGGAACAACAGATTAAGCGACGCCAAGTCAACATTGTTCCCAGTACCACTTTGAACACATGGCGACGCTCGCAGTATAAGAGTGAGGATGTCGGTCCTAGCTCCAGGGCAACATCATCAAATCGCTCTCATGGTTCCGTGCAAAAGGATGCTTCAAAATCAGGACTGTCGATGGTTGATTCTAGTGCACAGTCGACCGGACGCACTAGTGACATAGAGTGTTTCAAGTGTGGAGGAAGGGGACATATGAAGCGTGAATGTCCTAATGAGAAAAGAATGTTGCTCACGAGAGATGGCTATGCATCCGCTAGTGATGAAGAGGCAGTTTCTGACACTTCTGGTGAAAAATCTGAAGATGTTGAAAATGTGGTTGCGAGTTTCGAAGCTGCTGAATCATATCCGTCTTTGATGGTGCAACGGGTGCAAGAAGATCGCATTGAGGATAAGGGGCAGCGATGGAATATTTTTCAAACTCAATGCAAAATCGACAACACTAATTGTAAGTTGATCATAGATGGAGGAAGCTACACCAACGCGGTTAGCAAGGACTTGGTGGATGCTTTAGCTTTGCCTACCTGGAAGCACCCACAACCCCACTGCGTCGAATGGTTATATCAGTCGGGGAAACTGAAAGTTACTCACAAGGTGCGTCTCAATTTTTCGGTTGGTGACTATACTGATACAGTGATTTGTGATGTATTGCCGATGGATGCATGTCACTTATTGTTGGGGAGACCGTGGCAATATGACCGTCATGCCACACATGAGGGACGGTCCAATACATACTCTTTTTGGAAAGCCGGAAGACGACATGTTCTGCGCTCTATGTTTATGGGAGAAATCATGGTGGACACAACTGCTTCACTGAAGAAGTCAATGAAATCTCCCGCAAAACCGAGGACGGTTTTGTTTCAAGGAGGAGGGGATGATGTTATCCACTGATGCATTAGCAAAATTTGATCAAGCCATAGATTCTAATATTTTAATGGTGGGTACAATTGCACTCAAAATACAGTCATCGGAACCTAAGCCAGACGAGGTTAAACCTAATTTTAGGACTCCGTCGCGTCGGGTTATGCTTGGATCATTATCATTCCAAGTCTGATCGGAGTTGAGTTTTTCGGTTTTGGTCGACAGATTTTGTATCGCTCGGGAGTTGAATAAAAAAGTCAGAAAATGTCCTGTGTTGCGGGACACCAAATATCTTTATTGCTGATCCGAAGGGATTTTGTTGCTGCTGTGTGTGGAGTCGATCCAATCTACTCAACACAAGTTTCTGATCTTACGGTCTTGCATCGTTGCTCGACCGGAATATCTTATTCCTGCTGCTAGTACCGTGAAAGATCGGGCCGACGGCTGCTAGTACCGTGAAAGATTGGGCCGACGAACGACTCGCCATCTAGTCGGGTCATTATCATGTATAAGGTGGAGTTGCAGCAAGCACTAAGCAAATATGGTGGCTAACATACGAGTACAAGAGTAAGATAAGAAACTACGCAACGGTCGTAAACTAGAAGTGATCAAGAAGTGATCCTAAACTACTTACGTTCAAACATAACCTCACCATGTTCTTTTCCCGAACCTCGTCGAAAAGAGACCATCACGGTTACACATGCGGTTGGTGTATTTTAATTAAGTCAAGTTTCAAATTCTCTACCACCGGATATTAATAAATTCCCATCTGCCACATAACCGTGGGCACGGCTCTCGAAAGTTTAAACCCTATAGGGGTGTCCCAACTTAGCGCATGACAAGCTCACGACCCGCGGAGACAATCCTCCATCGCGGGACCCTACGATCAGACTCGGAATCCTGGTGCACAAGATATTTCGACAATATTAAAACTAGTCCAGCAAGACCTCTCGACGTGTCGTCACCCTGATAATAGCCGCGGGTATCTCGTCTCAGGCCACGCCCGGATGAGCGAAGCGTACAGGTATATACCAAATACCCCAAGTTGCCTAGAGGCGGTCCCACACGGTGCTCTAGTTTGGACCAACACTCACGAGGAGCACTGGCCCGGGTTGTTGATTAAGTCCACGGGGTCCGGAAAGTCCCTATGCAAGTTTTTGTTGTTATTAGGCAAATGGTTAAACCAATGTTGGGCCTTGCTGGAGGAGTTTTATTCAAAGCGAACTATCAAGAGGGCCCCATAAACCCTCACCGTGTTAGGGACGCAAAATCAAGGAGCATAACAACGGTATGAAGGAAACTAGGGCGGCAAGAGTGGAACAAAACACCAAGCAAAAGGCCAAGCTTTCCACCCTTTACCAAGTATATGTATGCATTAATTAAATAAGAGATATTGTGATATCCCAACATATCCATGTTCCAACATGGAACAACCTGACTGCACCTGCAACTAGCAACGCTATAAGAGTGGCTGAGCAAAAGCGGTAACATAGCCATACAACGGTTTGCTAGGAAGGTGGGTTAGAGACTTGACATGGCAATATGGGAGGCTTGATAAACAAGTGGTAGGTAGCGCGACATAGTGATAGAACGAACAACTAGAAAGGTAATGATCATCTTGCCCGCAAAGTTCTAAGGGTTGTCGAAAGCTTGCTCCTCGTAAACATACTCGACAGGATCCTCGTTCACGAACTCGTCTCCCAGCTCTACCCAAAGCAAGAACACAAGCAACGAAATAACAATCAATCACGGTGCAATGCACAAGCAATATGATGCAAGACATGGCATGGGATGCAAGATATGATGTGCAATGCATATGGGTACTCCGGAAGGAAAAGATGATCATGGAATCAACTTGGCAAATCAAGCATGCCACTGGATAGGTTTGGAGATTTCAGTCAAAATCAATATAAAAATCACCGGAAACGGATGCACGGTTTGCAAAAGACGAGCAAAACAAAAACAAAGCAAAACTGCGCCTAACAGCATCATAACACTAAAGATGCATCATGAAAATAAGCTACAACACCCCAACATAAAAACAAGTGAAGTACAGGTGAAGCTCTACAAATAATGAACAGTGAGCTCCCGCTAGAACTCACTAGAACAAGTGTAAAACAGCATGGCAAAAATGCAAATGATAACAGTTTCACAGACTTAGTAGTTTTTCACAGATCATGGCAGAAACAACATCGGGTAGCAATGTTTAGGGCTAGTAAACTACATGCTACAGGAAAATATCATGGCAAACAAGGGCATGGCATGCTAGTACTAAAGGAAATAAACAAAACTCCCTTACTGAAGTTGAGCCAAAATTGCACACAAACGATGGTAGCATCAATGCAAACATGGCAAGTGATACGTCTCCAACGTATCTATAATTTTTTATTGTTCCATGCTATTATATTATCTGTTTTGGATGTTTATGTGCTTTATTACGCACTTTTATATTATTTTTGGGACTAACCTATTAACCAAGAGCCCAGTGTCAGTTTCTGTTTTTTTTCTTGTTTTAGAGTATCGCAGAAAAGGAAAATCAAACGGAGTCCAATTGACCTGAAACTTCACGGAACTTATTTTTGGACCAGTAGAAGCCCACAGAGTATCGGAGTTGGACCAGGAGAGTCCCGGGCTGCCCAAGAGGGTGGGGGCGCGCCCACCCCCCTAGGCGCGCCCCCCTGCCTCGTGGACAGCCCGGAGGTCCACCGACGTACTTCTTCCTGCCATATATACCCATATACCCTAAAAACTTCGGGGAGCACAATAGATCGGGAGTTCCGCCGCCAGAAGCCTCCGTAGCCACCGAAAACAAATCTAGACCGTTCCGGCACCCTGCCGGAGGGGGAATCCATCTCCGGTGGCCATCTTCATCATCCCGGCGCTCTCCATGATGAGGAGGGAGTAGTTCTCCCTCGGGGCGGAGGGTATGTACCAGTAGCTATGTGTTTGATCTCTCTCTCTCTCTCGTGTTCTCGAGGTGGTACGATCTTGATGTATCGCGAGCTTTGCTATTATAGTTGGATCTTATGATGTTTCTCCCCCTCTACTCTCTTGTAATGGATTGAGTTTTCCCTTTGAAGTTATCTTATCGGATTGAGTCTTTAAGGATTTGAGAACACTTGATGTATGTCTTGCGTGGGATACCTGTGGTGACAATGGGGTATTCTATGATCCACTTGATGTATGTTTTGGTGATCAACTTGCGGGTTCCGTGACCTTGGGAATTTATGCATAGGGGTTGGCACACGTTTTCATCTTGACTATCCGGTAGAAACTTTGGGGCACTCTTTGAGGTTCTATGTGTTGGTTGAATAGATGAATCTGAGATTGTGTGATGCATATCATATAATCATACCCACGGATACTTGAGGTGACATTGGAGTATCTAGGTGACATTAGGGTTTTGGTTGATTTGTGTCTTAAGGTGTTATTCTAGTACGAACTCTAGGGCTGTTTGTGACACTTATAGGAATAGCCCAACGGATTGATTGGAAAGAATAACTTTGAGGTGGTTACGTACCCTACCATAATCTCTTTGTTTGTTCTTCACTATTAGTGACTTTGGAGTGACTCTTTGTTGCGTGTTGAGGGATAGTTATGTGATCCAATTATGTTATTATTGTTGAGAGAACTTGCACTAGTAAAAGTATGAACCCTAGGCCTTGTTTCAACACATTGCAATACCGTTTACGCTCACTTTTATCATTAGTTACCTTGTTGTTTTTATATTTTCAGATTACAAAAACCATTATCTACCATCCATATACCACTTGTATCACAATCTCTTTGCCGAACTAGTGCACCTATACAATTTACCATTGTATTGGGTGTGTTGAGGACACAAGAGACTCTTTGTTATTTGGTTGCAGGGTTGCCTGAGAGAGACCATCTTCATCCTACGCCTCCTACGGATTGATAAACCTTAGGTCATCCACTTGAGGGAAATTTGCTACTGTCCTACAAACCTCTGCACTTGGGGGCCCAACAACGTCTACAAGAAGAAGGTTGTGTAGTAGACATCATGCTCTTTTCTGGCGCCGTTGCCGAGGAGGTTAGCGCTTGAAGGTATATCTTTAGATCTTGCAATCGAATCTTTTTATTTCTTATTTTAGCACTACTTTAGTTTATAAAAGAAAACTACAAAAAATGGAATTAAGGTTAACTCATATGCTTCATCTTTTTAATGTCTTCCGTGAGAATAAGGATTCCGATAATTGTGCTCAAGTGCTAGAAGAAGAATGCATTAGAATGTTTGGCACTAAATCTTTGTATGATGAGCATGATTGCAATGTTGTTAGTATGAATTCCTTGGATATCTATGATGCTAATGATATGCAAAGCCACAAGCTTGGGGATGCTATGTTTGATGAAGATGATATTTTATGTCCCCCAAGTTTTGATGAGAAAATTTATTATGATGAAAGCATGCCTCCTATTTTTGATGATTATATTGATGAAAGTGGATTTGGAGAGGTCATGACTTTATTTTGTGATGAATCCACTATTTCAGAAGAGGTTCCAATTGATTATGAGAACAAAGTTGCTATCTATGATGATTATTGTGATGACTTGTATGCTATTAAGAATAATGATACCCATGAAACTTGTCATCATAATTTTAGTTTTCAATTGTATTATGCCTCACATGATAATTATTTTGTTGATTTTGCTCCCACTACTATTCCGAATGAGAAGAATTTTGCTTATGTGGAGAGTAGTAAATTTTCTATGCTTGTAGATCATGAAAAGAATAATTTATGTGATGGTTATATTGTTGAATTCATTCATGATGCTACTGAAAATTATTATGACGGAGGAATATATGCTTGTAGGAATTGCAATAATACCAAGTTTCATCTCTATGTACTTAAAGTTTTAAAATTATGCTTGTTTTGCCTTCCTATGCTAGTTGATTATTGCTCCCATAAGTTGTTTCCTCACAAAATCCCTATGCATAGGAAGTGGATTAGGCTTAAATGTGCTAGTCATATTCTTCATGATGCCCTCTTTATGTTACAATTCTTATATTTTATGTGAGCATCATTGAAATCATCATGCCTAGCTAGGGGCGTTAAACGATAGCGCTTGTTGGGAGGCAACTCAACTTTATTTTTGTTGCTTGATTTTTGTTCCTGTTTAGTAATAAATAATTTATCTAGACTCTGTTATGGCTGTGTTTTTTTGTGTTTAATTAGTGTTTGTGCCAAGTAGAACCTTTGGGAAGACTTGGGGAAAGTCTTTGCGATCATGCTGTAAAAAACAGAACCTTTAGCGCTCACGAGAATTGCTGCTAGTTTTTATTGGAGGGTGATATTGAGTTAATTCTTTTTTCAGATGATTAATAGAAAAATTACTCAGGTCCACCAATTTATTTGAGAATTTTATGAGTTCCAGAAATATACGTTTGATACAGATTACTACAGACTGTTCTGTTTTTGACAGATTCTATTTTCTATGTGTTGTTTGCTTATTTTGATGAATCTATGAGTAGTATCGGAGGGTATGAACCATAGAGAAGTTGGAATACAGTATATATTATACCAATATGAATTTAGAATGAGTTCACAACAGTACCTAAGTGG
This sequence comes from Triticum urartu, assembly GCF_003073215.2. NCBI lineage: Eukaryota > Viridiplantae > Streptophyta > Magnoliopsida > Poales > Poaceae > Triticum > Triticum urartu. Next base: position 164,998,790 of record NC_053028.1, on the reverse strand, counting down.
TGATTTATTTTCTTATACTAACGGAGCTTACAAGTTTTCTGTTAAGTTTTGTGTTGTGAAGTTTTCAAGTTATGGGTGAAGATTCGATGGACTATGGAATAAGGAGTGGCAAGAGCCTAAGCTTGGGGATTCCCAAGGCACCCCAAGGTAATATTCAAGAACAACCAAGAGCCTAAGCTTGGGGATGCCCCGGAAGGCATCCCCTCTTTCGTCTTCGTTCATCGGTAACTTTACTTGGAGCTATATTTTTATTCACCATATGATATGTGTTTTGCTTGGAGCGTCAATTTATTGTGTTAGTATTTGCTTTCTGTTATTTAGAACAATGTTTTGCATCTTTTATTTCAATAAAAGTGGCATTGATAGCCTTTACTATGCCTATTTTACAAGTCCACATGTTGCTGTTTGAAAACAGAAAGTTTACCATTATTGCAAAAATTCCCTAGAAAAGTCAGAATGTGATAAAATGTTGAAACCTTTTTCATAATAAGCTATGATAAATTTAATACAGTGGGAATTTTCTTTCATAATTTTTGGAGGTAGGGAAGTATGGATATTACTGCACTCTTTACAGACTGTCCTGTTTAGGCAGATTGATGTTATGTTTGCATTGTTTGTATATGTTTGCTTTTTAATTATTCTATTTGAGGATAGGACTATTACATATGCAGAGGCATTTATTATGCAATGTTGAATAATAATTTTAGTGATTTTCTATAGTAGACAGTAGAATATGGTAAGGTTTTTGCATTGGTTTATACTAACTTATCTCACGAGTCTTTGTTGAGTTTTGTGTGGATGAAGATTTTGAGATTTAGGGAGACCGTGATATGAGAGGAATTAAGGAGACACAAAAGATCAAGCTTGGGGATGCCCCGGTTGGCATCCCACCTTTCTTCTTCAACAACTATCGGTTACTTTCGGTTGATCCTAAGTTTTTGCTTCTTCACATGATGTTTGTCATTCTTAGAATGTTATTTTATTTAGTTTTGCTTGCTGTTTGAATAAAATACCAAGATATGATATTCTTAAATGTTAGAGAGTCTTCACATAGTTGCATAATTATTCGACTACTCATTGATCTTCACTTATATCTTTCGGAGTAGTTTGTCATTTTCTCTAGTGCTTCACTTTATATCCATTTAGTGCACGGTGGTGGTTTTATTTTATCGAAATAGATGAACTCTCATGCCTCACTTATATTATTTTGAGAGTCTCTAAACAGCATGGTAGTTTGCTTTGGTTATGAATTCAGTCCTAATATGATGGGCATCCAAGAGGGATATAATAAAAACTTTCATATAAAATGCATTGGATACTATGAGAAGTTTGATACTTGATGATTGTTTTGAGATATGAGGATGGTAATATTAGAGTCATGCTAGTGAGTAGTTGTGAATTTGAGAGATACTTGTGTTAAAGTTTGTGATTCCCGTAGCATCCACGTATGGTGAACCGTTATGTGATGAAGTCGGAGCATGATTTATTTATTGATTGCCTTTCTTATGAGTGGCGGTCGGGGACGAGCGATGGTCTTTTCCTACCAATCTATCCCCCTAGGAGCATGCGTGTAGTACTTTGTTTCGATAACTAATAAGATTTTTGCAATAAGTATGTGAGTTCTTTATGACTAATGTTGAGTCCATGGATTATACGCACTCTCACCCTTCCACCATTGCTAGCCTCTCTAATACCGCACACCTTTCGCCGGTATCATATACCCACCATATACCTTCCTCAAAACAGCCACCATACCTACCTATTATGGCATTTCCATAGCCATTCCGAGATATATTGCCATGCAACTTTCCACCGTTCTGTTCATTATGACACGCTCCATCATTGTCATATTGCTATATATGCATGATCATGTAGTTGACATTGTATTTGTGGCAAAGCCACGGTTCATAATTCTTTTATACATGTCACTCATGAGTCATTGCACACCCCGGTACACCGCCGAAGGCATTCATATAGAGTCATATTTTGTTCTAAGAATCGAGTTGTAATTCTTGAGTTATAAGTAAATAAAAGTGTGATGATCATCATTATTAGAGCATTGTCCCGGTGAGGAAAGGATGATGGAGACTATGATTCCTCCACAAGTCGGGATGAGACTCCGGACGAAAATAAATAAATAAAAGAGGCCAAAGAAGCCCAAATAAAAAAAGAGAAAAAAAGAGGCCATAAAAAAGAGAAAGGCCCAAATAAAAAAATTATTAAAAAAATGAGAGAAAAAGAGAGAAGGGGCAATGCTACTATCCTTTTACCACACTTGTGCTTCAAAGTAGCACCATGATCTTCATGATAGAGAGTCTCCTATGTTGTCACTTTCATATACTAGTGGGAATCTTTCATTATAGAACTTGGCTTGTATATTCCAATGACGGGCTTCCTCAAAATGCCCTAGGTCTTTGTGAGCAAGCAAATTGGATGCACACCCACTTAGTTTTTTTTAGCTTTCATACACTTATAGCTCTAGTGCATCCGTTGCATGGCAATCCCTACTCACTCACATTGATATCGATTGATCGGCATTTCCATAGCCCGTTGATACGCATATACTCTAAAAACTTCTTCCTCTCATATATACCCATATACCCTAAAAACTTCGGGGAGCATAATAGATCGGGAGTTCCGCCGCCAGAAGCCTCTGTAGCCACCGAAAACCAATCTAGACCCGTTCCGGCACCCTGCCGGAGGGGGAATCCCTCTCCGGTGGACATCTTCATCATCCCGGCACTCTCCATGAAGAGGAGGGAGTAGTTCTCCCTCGGGGCAGAGGGTATGTACCAGTAGCTATGTGTTTGATCTCTCTGTCTCTCTCTCTCGTGTTCTTCAGGTGGTACGATCTTGATGTATCGCGAGCTTTGCTATTATAGTTGGATCTTATGATGTTTCTCCCCCTCTACTCTCTTGTAATGGATTGAGTTTTCCCTTTGAAGTTATCTTATCGGATTGAGTCTTTAAGGATTTGAGAACACTTGATGTATGTCTTGCGTGGGATACCTGTGGTGACAATGGGGTATTCTATGATCCACTTGATGTATGTTTTGGTGATCAACTTGCGGGTTCCACCCATGGACCTATGCATAGGAGTTGGCACACGTTTTCGTCGTGATTCTCCGGTAGAAACTTTGGGGCACTCTTTGAGGTTCTATGTGTTGGTTGAATAGATGAATCTGAGATTGTGTGATGCATATCGTATAATCATACCCACGGATACTTGAGGTGACATTGGAGTATCTAGGTGACATTAGGGTTTTGGTTGATTTGTGTCTTAAGGTGTTATTCTAGTACGAACTCTAGGGCTGTTTGTGACACTTATAGGAATAGCCCAATGGATTGATTGGAAAGAATAACTTTGAGGTGGTTTCGTACCCTACCATAATCTCTTCGTTTGTTCTCCGCTATTAGTGACTTCAGAGTGACTCTTTGTTGCATGTTGAGGGATAGTTATGTGATCCAATTATGTTATTATTGTTGAGAGAACTTGCACTAGTAAAAGTATGAACCCTAGGCCTTGTTTCAACGCATTGCAATACCGTTTATGCTCACTTTTATCATTAGTTACCATGATGTTTTTATATTTTCAGATTACAAAAACCATTATCTACCATCCATATACCACTTGTATCACAATCTCTTCGCCGAACTAGTGCACCTATACAATTTACCATTGTATTGGGTGTGTTGGGGACACAAGAGACTCTTTGTTATTTGGTTGCAGCGTTGCTTGAGAGAGACCATCTTCATCCTACGCCTCCTACGGATTGATAAACCTTAGGTCATCCACTTGAGGGAAATTTTCTACTTTCCTACAAACCTCTGCACTTGGGGGCCCAACAACGTCTACAAGAAGAAGGTTGTGTAGTAGACATCAGCTAGTGATATGAGACAGGTTTCAGACTTAGAGGAAAATCATACGTGGCAGAAACAGATTCATGATAGCAACTTTGCAAGCTTGTGCCACTCACCACAAAGCATTTCATGGCATAACAAAGCAACCAACAGTAAGAAGACACATTTATGAAGCTAAACATGGCAAGATCATAGTCATCGGGTGCATGGATCACTAGGGGCCTGTTTGGTTGCCCGCATGCAGCCCAACCAGGCCCGCGCGAGATGTGCGCGGCCTGTTTGGTAGCCCGCGTACACTATTGGGCCGGCATCGCACGTTTCTTAAAGCACGTCAGGGCCTGGCTCACTGGGAACGCACGAATCGGCAGTTTCTCCAGGGCCAGACCCGAGCGATGCACGTGGGCGGGCGCGGCTGCACGCGCGCGGCCACCCTCGAGAAGCCGCGTTGCTTCCCGAAGCACCGGCAGTTATTAGCCTCACCGTCCGTCACCGCTCCCTCTCCCCACTCTTCCCCACTCTCCCAACTCTCACCGGCGGCGGCGGATCGGAGCAGAGGAAGAAGACCACCGGACTCCATCACCGGCGGCGGCGGATCGGAGCAGAGGAAGAAGACCACCGGACTCCATCACCGGCGGCGGCGGATCGGAGCAGAGGAACAAGACCACCGGACTCCATCAATGGCGGTAAGCACTTCTCTCTCTTCGACATGCACGCTAGATTCGATCCATGGCGATAGATTCGATCCACGGCGGAGGGAAATGGGGAATAGAGGTACATAAGCATAGGGGTAGTTCATACTAGTTCATAGCAGTTCATACGGGTTCATACATGCAAGATCGAAATGCATAAGGTAGGTTTCAGGATAGGAGAATAGGGGGAAAGGGGGTACACAACGGACACCGGCTGACCGCGGCGGCCGTCACCGGCGTGCGGAGCGGCTGGTCGAGCCGCTGGCCTTCATCTTCTTCTTCATTGCCGTGCGGGCCGGCGGTTCGTCCTCGTCGTCCTCGGCGGAGTCGAGGTCGATCTGCCAGGTAGGACGGACTAGCTCCGGCGCCCTAGCTTGCATGTGCACCGCCTCTTCTTCCTCCTCCTTAGGCTCCCCGCCGATGACCGCCGACGGCGCGATAGCCGTCTCCCAGTACACTGCGGCACGGCGGTCATTAGGAGCCCAGTAGTTCTTGTACTTTCACCACTTCTTCCTCTGTTTAGGGTCGTCAGAGACGGCCTGATTCATGGCCCAATGAATGATGTCAACTGCCATCGCGCCCTTCGCTGGGTCAGGAATCAACGTCTTCAGCTCATCTTTAGTGTCCTTCATGAGCACGGCATTAGATTCGCTCTGCATGTCCGACATGGAGCCGAAGTTCGAGCACACCTCCATGGTGTTCTCGAACTTGGTCCGGTCACCAGCCATCCAACCGAGGAAGAAGGCCCTCCAGCCAATACCCCAAGGGAAGGGGTTGGCGTTGGCGTTGGAGCTAGAGCTCATGGCGATGGGGAGGAGGAAGGTTGACAGTGAGAGAAGAGAGGGGGTGGGTAAATAGTGGTGGGCAGGGTGAGTAAATATAGGAGGGTGGAGAGGAGGAGAAGAGTGACAGTCATGCCATTTTAACTACAAGATCTTGAATAAGCCATGAACTCTGTGCAATGCCTGACTCCATGACTTGTGCGCAGATCGAGGACACGGAGGTGCTCCCGGCCGTTGACAGCAAGGGCAAGCAGCCCCTTCACCCAATGCCCGACGAGGTTGAGCTGCCGCCCACCGTCGAGGAAGACCCAAAGACGCCTGAGGGTGGCGACGACGAGGGCATGGAGGAGCCCCCCCAGCAACAAGCGCCGCAACTACGGCCACTACCATCAGGAGCATGGCCCAACTCACTTCTGCAAGGTCATCCTTGCACTGAAGCTTGAGTGCATCCCCATGCCCCTGGACTTCACCAAGCACTTCGTCGTGGTGCTGACGGAGTTCAAGCTCAGGAACAACACCGGCTGCTCCTAGAAGGTGACGGTCAAGCTGATGAACGGTAGGGTGACCCTGGATCAGGGTTGGGCCACCTACGCAGCCGTTCATTAGATCAAGATCGGCTACATGGTGACGTTCAAGCTCCTCACTCCCGACACCCTCAAGGTCATCATCTTCGACGACGATGGCATTGAGGTCGTCAACAAGTGCGGGAAGCACGACGAAGCCTTCGCCACCAAGGAGTAGGGCTTGGCCACCTCTTTCGAGCGTACTATCGAGTCTGCTTTGAACATGTCTATGGTTTATGCGTTGAACTGTTATGAAGTGTGGTACTGCTTATATCTGAATTATGCTAGTTGATGCTCTGTTTATACTCTGTTGTGCTTATGATGTGTGCTGCCGAAGTGTGGTGGTAACCTCACCAACTAGCCAAAGAGGTTACCACACACCAGGCGTTGCATACAACCAAACACCATGCCTTGTGTTTATCCACTAACATGCAGGCAACCAAACACCAGGCAGAGTGGTTCAGCCCATGCAGGTAAGAGGGCATGCAGGCAACCAAATAACATGCATATGGTGCATTTGAGGCTGCATTTGCATAGCCAGGTTGGGTGGAGAAGTGTATGCAATGCGGGTACTGTAGCGCCCGGCAACCAAACATGCCCTAGCAAAACACATGGCAAAATGCACTTCATGTTAACAGACTGACAGCAATAATATTTTGTAAAAGGAAAGCATGGTAATTACAAGCTACATTACCCCATAATTACAAACAAAGGCATGAATGGATAGAGCATAACCATATCTTCAAAACACCCTTACTGAACTTCATCAAAATATGCAAGGATTTACTTGTGGCAACAAGTTAACATAGCAACGTAATGTAACAGGAAAAGACTTAGCAGAAAAACTAAGTGGCTGAAATCAGCAACATCAAGTGGCCTACTTGGCATGCTTGTGCTAGTCACCACAGGGCACATAAAAATACGAGGATCGCACCAATGTAAATATGGCATGAAGATGCTCCTAAAACATGTATACATGATGCTCAAAAGATGAACACACTAAATGCTATGAAAAAAACGAAACAACAAGTTATGATAGTTCCCAGAAGATAACATCATTTAGCACTTTTGCAACAAATATTAGGGCATCAATATGGATAGTAACATGCATGCAAATGACACAAGCATGTAGAGCATCACGAGATGAACATTTCGGTGTAACATGCACGCAAAACGGAGCTACGAGCATGGAGTTATGACATGTCAAATGGGCACACATGAAGTGGATTTCGTGGGGACTTAGGCGGAAATTTATACCTGCGGATCTAGGGTTCATCCGGTGGCGCACGAACCGAGGTTGGACGACGAGGTCGCTGGAGATGTGGTGGTGTGGCCAGAGTTGGCGAGGAGGTCGCCAGGGATGCGGGATCCGGCCGGGTCTCGCTGGATCCGGCGCCGGCGGAGGCGGGGATGAGGCCGGACGCGCGGGATCGGCGAGGCGGCGACGGGGCCGGACAGCGCGGCGGAGGCGGCGTGCGACGCAGCAGCTAGCGGGGAGGTGTGGCGCGGCAGAGGCGGCGCGGACGGGCGGCGCAGGAGGCGGCGCGGTGCGGGCGCGGGTGAGGCGGTGGATGGGCTCGGCGGGCCCGCTTTGGGCTCGCGGGCCCATGGCGGTGGGAGGTGGCGTTGGGACACGTGTCGCGAGCGGATTGGTGCGGGGCGGCGGCGGGCGCGTCCGGTCGCCGGGCGGACACGTCCGGCTGCACAGAGGGGGAGATGCTAGGGTTTCGCCCGTGAATTTCTGAGGGGGAGGCCTATTTATAGATTGTGGGAGCTAGGAGAGGGCTATTGAGGTACGTCTTTCGCCTGCACGATTGCGATCTAACGACGGAGAGCATGGAGGGGGTTTAGATGGGCTAGTGGGCTGTTGTGGGGGGGTGTTGGGCTGCAAGGAGAGATGGGTTTCGGCGGTTACACGGTTAACCATTGGGGCATCAAACGACCTCCAAATGGAACGAAATTTGACAGGCGGACTATCGGTGGTGTGCCAAGGCCACACGACAAATCTCGGCCCATTCCAAGAACGTTTTTCTCGCGCTCACAATTGCAAATGAGATGCACATGATGACATGAGATGAAATGCATGACATGAACAAAATGCAAAATGAGGAAAAAATCCAACCATGGAGGATATAACATATAACATTGCCGGAAATGGCAAGAGTTGGAGTTACAATTATGGAATGTTACATCTGGGACGTTACAGGCCAACCCAAACCCCACCGCCCACGCACGTTCCCGCCCGGCACCAGCTGCCTATATTCATGTCGTTGTAGACCGTGCTACTCAGAATTGAAGACGGCTCAGTGTGGACGTGATCTCTCACTGGCTCTGCCATTCAAGTGATGGGCCGGCCTAGGGCGCCACCCGAGACGCGCCTCCCGTGTCCGCGGCTGTTCAAAGCCAGAGACACATGACTGGACGGGACATGACCGATATCTACCACGCCCATTCAATGTCATTACCCGTCCGTATGCCGCCATTAAGTAGGCTTGCCAGCCGAGAAACCCACTCCGGCGTCGCGAATTGATGCCCCCAGACACCTCATTTCACCAGAATCCGCTATATAAAGGCGGCCACACCCAGCTAACTCCACACCACAACACAAGCTCCACCCTATCCTCCTCCCTTGCACTTGATCCTCCATGACTGCAGGCAACTAAGCTCCGTGGGAGAGCCTTTCCACGGAGACGAAGCACGACATGGCCGCCCTGGCCGCTGCCTGCCAGAGCCGTCGTGCCAGGCGGATCAAGGTTGGCTTGCAGGCTAGCTTGCCCGAGGTCTCCGACGACGAGGAAGAGATCACGATAGAGACGGGCCCCGACGACACTGCCGCGGCTCGCGTGGCTCCTGTGCACGCCGACTTCACCATGGAGAAGTGTAGGATTGAAAGTATGTCTAGAGAGGGATTTGATATTGTACTCAAAAGCTACCACACACTGCAAAATCTCCAAGGACGAAAAGGAAACTAAGAAAGTATTGGCTTCATGAGGGACGGCTTTCCACTTCCATGAGGTCCGGACTGAGGCGATCTTAGCGACTCAACCTCCATTACAACAGCTGATAAAGAACCACCAAAAATCATAACCAAAGCAGTCGGGTGGCGCAAGATGCTCCTTGAGCAACGAGTCCGATAACTGCATGAACATTGCGTTAACCAAACCGCATCCACCGAGCAATGCAGTAGGCCTTGGTTACTTGAGAATAGTGCAAGAATGCAACGGGTGCTTGTTATTGTCGCAAATGTGATAGTAGTGAATGACCGTGTTGTTGGGGATCGTAGTAGAAATTTAAAATTTTCTACGCATCACCAAGATCAATCTATGGAGTCATCTAGCAACGAGAGGGAGAGGAGTGCATCTACATACCCTTGTAGATCGCGAGCGGAAGCATTCAAGAGAACGGGGATGATGGAGTCGTACTCGTCGTGATCCAAATCACCGAAGATCCTACGCCGAACGGACGGCACCTCCGCGTTCAACACACGTACAAAGCGAGGACGTCTCCAGCGCCTTGATCCAGCAAGGAGGAGGGAGAGGTTGAGGAAGAGGGCTCCAACAGCAGCACGACGGCGTGGTGGTGGTGAAGCAGCGGTACTCCGGCAGGGCTTCGCCAAGCTCTTACTGTCGTGGTTCTAACTCCGACAGTGATGTAGGGGGGTGAGTATGGAGAGGCTAGATCCTAGCTATTGGGAAGTTTTTACACGCGAGGTTTACGAGTTCAGGCCCTTCTCGGAGGAAGTAATAGCCCTACGTCTCGGAGCCCGGAGGCGGTCGACTGGATTATGCGTGTATGGATTACAAGGGTGCGAACCCTTCCTACTGAGGAGGGGGGTGGCTTATATAGAGTTCGCCGACCCCCTCCTGCCCTCAGTAATGCAGGGTTTTAAAGTACATTTAAGATGGGGCGTTACTGGTAACGCCTCTAATAAAGTGCTGTAATGACCATGAAGACTACTTAACAGCTGACCGTTTGCCTACGGAGTGACTGTAGATCTCCTGGTAGTCGAGTGAATAGCTTCATGGTCGAGTGGTAGCTTCTTGGTCGAGTGGTAGCATCTTGGTCGAGTGTCTTGTACCCGTCGAGTGAAGTACCTTCAAGTCGATTGATGGGTGATTTCTTCTAGGGATGTCCTTGGGCAGGACTCTTTGGGACGGGTCCGTGCTCCTACCCCAGGTACATAGCTTCATCATTAGCCCCCGAATGGATCGAGGTTAGAGTGGGGGAAGAGTTGGGGATCCTTTCCGACCGGTTCTTCGAGGTTGTAAGAGTGCCTCGCTTAGGGTCGGTTGTCGCGGACGACGTCACCAACCTCTTTCATACGCCTTGATCCATTCCAGGCCCTTCGTCGAGTGAATATCCTTGCTTGCGACATGCCGAGTGTTGGTACGAGCGGGATACTCTGTTTTTGGCAAGCGGTTCTGCGGCCCACGGATCTCACGGGATTTGGATTTTGGGAAGCGCGCGGGACGGGAGTAGCCGCAGTAATCGGAAGTGAAAAAGCGGAAACTCCTTGATCCTCGCGTCGCCTTTTTCGCCACGTACTGCGCGCGCGTCTGTTGCGGGATTTGACTGGGCTGCCTGGGCCTACCGGTCAGTCACTCGGGAGCAGCCCCTTATAAGTTGCCGGCTCGGGGTTTCCAAGCCGCGCGCTTCTCTTCTGCTTCCTTCTTTCTCTCTTCCTCTCTCCCTTCGCCAGCTCTCCTGCGACCCTCGGCCGTACCCTAGCGCCGTTAGCCCGTGCGAGATCTCGCCGGCGACGATGGTGAAGGGCAAGACCACTGCTTTGGAGCGCGCGAAGAAGGCGGCGGCGGCGGGGAAAGGAAAGAAGTCTTTGCGAGGTGGATCTTCCTCCCGGACCACCCTGCCCAAGGGTTGGATTCAGGGCGATTGGATGCCATCGGTGCTCCGGCAGGAAGATCTCGACGACATGGTCGAGGGAGGAGCCATTCCCCACGAGGCCGCGCGTCTCCCGGGGAGGGAGATTGAGCCGCAACCCCGCGACGGTGAGTGCGTGCTCCTCGCCACCCACATCGACCGAGGGTTTTCTCTGCCTCCCCATCCATTCTTCCGGAGCTTCTTGAATTTCTTCGGAGCGCAGCTCCATCACTTTACCCCCAATTCCATAGTCTACCTTGCCGCGTTCATTTCCATGTGCGAGGCCTTCCTGGGTTGCCATCCGCATTGGGGGCTTTTCAAGCATATCTTTACTTGCCGCTCCCAGTCGGTGAAGAAGGCTAAGTCGAGTGACGAGAAGACGCAAGTCATCCAGTTGTGCGGGGCTCTGGCGATCCAGACGAGGGGGAAGAGCTGTTTCCCCTCTATCACCTTCCCGGAGTCGGTCCGCGGCTGGCAGTCGACCTGGTTCTACTGCCAGGACCAGGCGACCCCCGTGCAGTCGACCGGTCTTCCTCCTTTTTCACTCGACCGAGCCGAGAAGCCTATCTCTCTGAAGGTCACGCCGGAGGAAAGTGCCCAAGTCAAGGTATTAGCGGGTCGAGTGGTTGAACTTGTCCGTGAGGGGGTGACTGGGATGGACCTGTTAGAGGTCTTTCTCCAGAGGCGCATCCAACCGCTCCAGGCGCGAGACCATCCGATGTGGCTGTATTCTGGCCTTGACGACACCACTCGGATCCACCCGGAGGAGGTCACCGATGAGATGATGGAGGGGTGGCTGTCAAGCATCACGGGGAACAAAGACAACCCCCGAGGAGCCAGAAGGGTGATTCCACTCGACAGCTCATATGAAGTGGATCAGGTATGTCTTTGCGTAGGATATCTGGCCTTCTGTATTAGTCTTCTTTGAGTAAGTCGACTGACTTTCGTCCTGTCCGTTGTCCTCCAGGCTACCACTGAGATGTACTCGACGCCCAACGGGGCACAAGGGCCGACCGAGGAAGGTGAGGGGAGCGGAGGCGAGAGCGGGGACGACCAGGTCGAGTGGGAGTCCAACGGTGAGGGAGAGGAGGGCGACGACATCTTCTCCAGTGAGGAGGAGGAGGAGGCTGAACCCTCCCGCCCGGAGGGACGGTCCAAGCTCGCCCACGATCCAGCGCAGGAACGTGGCAAGGCGGCCGCTCCTGTTGGGCAGTCGTCGAAACGCCCTTGGACTTCTTCTCCTCCGCCGACCGGGAAGGCTCCCAAGCACCCACGAACAGCGCCATCTAAGCCGCCCAAGGCCTTGCCCAAAATGAAGATAGCTGTTCCTACCATTTTGGGTAACAACAACACTTGCTTTCCTTTGTCGACTGTGGACGGATCCTTGGTCGATTCACTGGGCCAACTGACTAACTTTCGAGATTTGCAGTGGTGCCACTTCTGAGGTCTCCGCCAGGAACTACGACCAAGAGATGGAGGACGCTGTCACCTCCAACCCTGGTACGATCACTGCCGTCCTGCTTACGAGTCGACTGAGGCGTTGGTCGATTGAATGTTTTCCTTGCAGCTCCTCCTCATGTTATCGACCTCCCGGACGACGACGACAACACACCACTGAGGGTGAAGAGGAAGAAGAAGGTGTTGGCTGGCAAGGCTCCGCAATCCACTCCCGCGCCTAAGGCTGCAGTTCGGGATGATGGCGAACCCACTCGGGCTTCCGTGACTTTCGCTGTTCCTTTGACGAGTGTGCGGCCTTCAGCGTCGACTGCAGATCCATCTTCGCTTTTTGCTGCGTACCCCGTCCCTGAGGACCAAGCGGCTGCTGCGAAGGAGGCTGTACGCCAGGCTGGAGTCATGATGGAGCAGGTAAAAGTGGCTCGGGAAGCTTGCCAGGCGGCTTACGACGCAAGCTCGGCTCTTCAGAGCAATGTCCAGGTCAGTCGACTTCAACACTTGGTCTGTTTTGGTATGTTCTTTGAAGAATCTCTTTTCCGAAGATCTTTAAGTTTGTACACCCACTGGGTGTGTTTGCCAATTCTTGGACGAGTGGGGGCACGCTAAGTGCACCCACTGGGTGTAGTCCCCGAGACTACGGTGGACCGCTGGCGGTCGACTGTAGTCTTTAAATTGAGTCGTTGTAGTTGAATTTCTTCGCTCTGTCTGATCGGGTCATGTTGAATGGAACGGAATCCTGTCAACTGCGGGAAGTCAACGTCTTTCTCTCTTTTTTTTTACTGTGGGGGCACGCTGAGTGCACCCACTGGGTGTAGCCCCCGAGGCTACTGTTGAATGTTTTGCTTCGGCTGTAGTCTTTAGAAACTCTGTTATTGTCTCTTAACTGCTCGGAAGCAGCTTGTCTTGGACTCGACTTCAGGGATCGGTCGAGTGGGATAGGAACCGGTGGGGGCACGCTGAGTACACCCACTGGGTGTAGTCCCCGAGACTATGGTGGACTGCTGGCAGTCGACCGTAGTCTTAGTATTTACTGCCTTTGTTGCTTTTTTCCTTTTTACTGAAATTGTAACTCCTCTTTGACTTCAGAAATCTTGTGATCTTGGAACCCGCTTGGCTGACTTGGAGAAGCAGCAAATTCAAATGAACCTTGATCTGGAGCTGGCCAGGACAGAACTGCAGACGGTCAGAGACGGCGCCGCAGGTAAGACGCCTTTGTCGACTGGTTAGTTTTTAGGCTTGAGTATCTTTTCGCTTTCTCCGACTCAATCATCATTTTTTGCAGAAAAACTGAAAGAAGCTCTGGCGAAGAAGGATCAGGACTTGGCTGCTGCCCGTAAGGAGGCTGATGACAAGACCGCTCTGGCCGCACAGAAGCTAGCTTCGGTCGACCACTTAGAACAAGAGAATACCAAGCTCAAGACCGCTCTGAATGAAGCCAACAGGGAGTGTTCACGTTGGAAGAAGGAGAACCTCACCCTGAGCGAGAAGCTGGAAGGCCTCGTTCGTGGGAGAAACGACCTGGAGAGCTACTTGGGGAGCCTCGCCAAGAAGTTGTACCTTAAGCTTGAAGGTGCGCATTCAGTTCCGACTAGTTTTTGAGTCGACTCATTCTGTGAAAATTGTCTTATCCTTGAATCTTGTATGCAGAGCTTTGCCAGAATTTTGAAGAGGAGACCAGTCGAGTGGAGCCGATCTTGGACCCTGTTAAATCTCTTGTGAAGGACGAGGCCGCAATGAACGTGCTCCATCTGGAGTCTCGTGTTGACGGCGTCGTGGATTACTTGGCTCGACTGAAGGTTGCCATGACGCGGATCGACCCGACACTTTGGCCGGAATCTACGCTCCAGAATGATCTCGAGTCTTTGATGACTCGACTCAATGGAATCTCTGACCGAGTGCAGGAGTGGAAGAAATCCTCAGCTCGGTGTGGCGCTGACGTGGCTCTGTCCCTGGTCCGCGTCCATTGTAAGGAGGTGCGGGAGGAGAAGCTGGCCGCCATCCAAGTCACCAACACGAGGAAGCACAACTTCCAGGACTTCATGGAGACATTTATTGCTGCTGCTACTCGCATCGCAGATGGGATCGACTTGGATGAGTTCGTGGCCCCTGCCAGTCCTCCTCCTCCTGAGGAATGAAAAAACTTGCCTCGGAATGCCGAGTGTACTTTGTAAACCGTTAAGCTCTGCCTTAAATTTGCCTCGGAATGCCGAGTGGAAGTGTAACAGTTAAACTCTGCCGAGCCGGGGGCTCGAGTACCTTGACCTGAGGTTTCTAGGCCCTTTTAGGCTTTATCCGTAATTGATTTGTCATTGAATCTCTTTGTGGACGACCCGTCGAGTGGGATTTGATCTTCACTCGAAATAACTTTGTGTCTGTGGTGCAGCTCCGAAGGAGAAGGTGGCAGTCGACCTGCCTCTCGTCGTCCTTGGGACATGAGAAGTGTTTCATACTTAGGCGAGCGCTGGGCTGCAGCTAAGCCTCCGAGCGGGAGGTTTGCTCTCACTCGGTAGGATTTTAAACTTAGGCGAGTGCTGACTGCAGCTAAGTCTCTTCGTAGGAGAACTTAGGCGAGTGCTGGACTGCAGCTAAGCCCCCGAGTGGGGGGTTTGCTCCCCACTCGGTAGGATTTTTCAAACTTAGGCGAGTGCTGACCGCAGCTAAGTCTCTTCGTAGGAGAGCTTAGGCGAGTACTGGACTGCAGCTAAGCCCCCGAGTGGGGGGTTTGCTCCCCACTCGGTAGGATTTTTCAAACTTAGGCGAGTGCTGACCGCAGCTAAGTCTCTTCGTAGGAGAGCTTAGGCGAGTACTGGACTGCAGCTAAGCCCCCGAGTGGGAGGTTTGCTCTCCACTCGGTAGGATTTTTCAAACTTAGGCGAGTGCTGACCGTAGCTAAGTCTCTTCGTAGGAGAGCTTAGGCGAGTACTGGACTGCAGCTAAGCCCCCGAGTGGGAGGTTTGCTCTCCACTTGGTAGGATTTTTTCAAACTTAGGCGAGTGCCGTACTGCAGCTAAGTCTCTAAATGAGAGAACTTAGGCGAGTGCTGGACTGCAGCTAAGCCCCCGAGTGGGAGGATCGCTCTCCACTCGGTAGGATTTTTTCAAACTTAGGCGAGTGCCGGACTGCAGCTAAGTCTCTAAATGAGAGAACTTAGGCGAGTGCTGGACTGCAGCTAAGCCCCCGAGTGGGAGGATCGCTCTCCACTCGGTAGGATTTTTTCAAACTTAGGCGAGTGCCGGACTGCAGCTAAGTCTCTAAATGAGAGAACTTAGGCGAGTGCCGGACTGCAGCTAAGCCCCCGAGTGGGAGGATCGCTCTCCACTCGGTAGGATTTTTTCAAACTTAGGCGAGTGCCGGACTGCAGCTAAGTCTCTAAATGAGAGAACTTAGGCGAGTGCTGGACTGCAGCTAAGCCCCCGAGTGGGAGGATCGCTCTTCACTCGGTAGGATTTTTCAAACTTAGGCGAGACGGATTCGCAGCTAAGTCACCCACTGGGGGATTTCGTATGTAAACAAAAGTGACAACAATTAATGGAACACTCTTGCCTTTGATAAAAACGAACTGCGGGAATTTTTCTTATTACATCTCGTCCAAGGTTGAGCTCAAGTGTAAAAGGGGCGGAGTAGTTCCGCATTCCAAGCTCGAGGCTCGTCGATCTGGCGATCAACATTAAAGAGGTGATACGCTCCATTGTGGAGGACTCTGGTGATGATGAAGGGACCTTCCCAAGTGGGAGCAAGCTTGTGTGGTTTCTGTTGATCCACTCGGAGGACCAAATCTCCTTCTTGGAAGGCTCGACTTTTCACATTCCGGGCGTGGAATCGACGCAAGTCTTGCTGATAAATGGTCGATCTGATCATGGCCATCTCCCTCTCTTCTTCGAGGAGGTCGACTGCGTCTTGCCGGACCTGTTCTGCTTCATCTTCGGTGTAAAGCTCGACTCGGGGCGCGTTGTGAAGAAGATCACTTGGCAGAACCGCTTCGGCTCCATAAACCAGAAAGAATGGAGTTCTTCCAATTGACCGGTTAGGGGTGGTCCTCAATCCCCATAGAACTGACGGAAGCTCGTCGACCCAAGCACCTGCCGCGTGCTTGAGATCACGCATCAGCCGAGGTTTCAGTCCTTTAAGAATCAGACCATTTGCTCTTTCAGCTTGCCCATTCGACTGAGGATGCGCGACCGACGCGTAGTCGACTCGTGTGCCTTGAGAGGCGCAAAAAGCTCTGAACTGGTCCGAATCGAAGTTTGACCCATTGTCGGTGATGATGCTATGAGGGACTCCATATCTAAATGTTAGTCCTTTGACGAAACTGATAGCAGTGCCAGCATCGAGGTTCTTGATAGGCTTGGCTTCGATCCATTTGGTGAACTTGTCGACTGCCGCAAGCACATGCGTGAACCCGCTCCTGCCTGTTCTCAGTGGACCAACCATGTCCAGTCCCCAGACAGCAAATGGCCAGACGAGAGGAATGGTCTTCAGGGCTGATGCAGGCTTGTGTGACATGTTGGAGTAGAACTGGCAGCCTCCTCACTTGTCGACTATCTCTTTTGCCATCTCATTTGCTCTAGGCCAGAAGAATCCCGCTCGGTATGCTTTAGCCACAATGGTCCGAGAGGACGCATGGTGGCCACAGGTTCCCGAGTGGATATCATCAAGGATTATCCGACCTTCTTCTGGCGTTATGCACTTCTGACCGATTCCAGTCGCGCTTTCTCTATACAACTGCCCCTTTATGACTGTGAAGGCCTTAGATCGGCGGACGATCTGTCGAGCCTCTTCCTCGTCTTCTGGGAGCTCTTTCCTTAGGATATACGTGATGTACGGTATCGTCCAGTCGGGAGTTATTGCCAAGACTTCCATGATTAGGTCGACCATAGCAGGAACTTCGACTTCAGTCGGATCTGTGGCACTTTTTGGTTGTGGGGCTTCTTCTGTGAAAGGATCTTCCTGGACAGACGGCGAGCGGATGTGCTCCAAAAACACATTGCTGGGAATGGCTTCTCGCTTGGAGCCTATCTTTGCCAGGTCATCAGCTGCTTGGTTTTTCAGTCGGGGGATGTGATGAAGCTCTAACCCCTCGAATTTCTTTTCTAGCTTTCTCACTGCATTGCAATAACTAGTCATAGCTGGACTTCTGACGTCCCACTCCTTCATCACCTGATTAACCACCAAATCTGAGTCGCCATAGACCATGAGGCGACGGACGCCGAGTGAAATGGCCATGCGCAACCCATACAAAAGTGCTTCATACTCTGCTTCATTGTTGGAGGAATCGAAGTGAATCTGGAGAACATATCTGAGCTTATCTCCTCGGGGGGAGACTAGAACTACCCCAGCACTGGAACCATTCAGCATCTTAGATCCGTCGAAAAACATGGTCCAGTGCTCCGAGTGAACTTGAGTCGGAAGTTGCTGCTCAATCCACTCGGCGATGAAATCTGCGATTGCTTGGGACTTGATAGCCTTCTTTGCTTCAAACTTGATATCTAAGGGAAGGAGTTCAATCGCCCACTTGGCCACTCGACCAGTTGCATCTCTGTTATGCAGAATCTCTGACAGTGGGGCGTCGCTGACGACTGTAATGGAATGGTCAGAGAAGTAGTGTGCAACCTTCTTCGTGGTCATGTAAATCCCATATACAAGCTTCTGATAGTGAGGGTATCTTTGTTTTGAAGGGGTCAAAACTTCAGACAGATAATAGACTGGGCGCTGAACTCTGAAGGCCTTTCCTTCTTCTTCCCGCTCGACCGTGAGTACTGTACTGACAACTTGTCCCGTGGCCGCAATGTACAGCAGCAGAGGCTCTTTGCTGATTGGGGCAGCAAGCACCGGCTGGGTGGAGAGCAGAGCTTTGAGTTCTGCAAACGCTGCGTCAGCTTCTGGAGTCCACTCGAACTTGTCAGATTTCTTCATCAGTCGGTAGAGAGGCAACGCCTTTTCACCGAGACGAGAAATGAATCGACTTAAAGCGGCCAAGCAGCCTGTAAGCTTTTGGACATCGTGCACGCGTACAGGACGCTTCATCCGGAGTATGGTGCCAATTTTCTCAGGATTGGCGTCGATCCCTCGTTCGGAAACGAGAAAACCGAGTAACTTTCCGCCTGGAACTCCGAATGTGCACTTTGATGGATTGAGCTTGATATCATACCTCCTGAGGTTGGCAAAGGTTTCGGCAAGGTTAGCTCACAGGTCGGAACCTTTCCGTGACTTGACCACAATATCATCCATGTATGCCTCCACATTCCGACTGATTTGAGTGAGTAAACACTTCTGAATCATTCTCATGAACATGGCTCCGGCATTCTTGAGGACGAACGGCATGGTGACATAACAGAAGCATCCGAATGGGGTGATGAAAGCTGTTTTGATTTCGTCGGGTCCATACAGACGGATCTGATGGTACCCGGAATAAGCATCTAGAAAAGACAATCTCTCGCACCCCGCAGTCAAGTCGACTATTTGGTCGATGCGAGGGAGAGGAAAATGGTCTTTCGGGCAGGCCCGATTGATATGTTTGAAATCTATGCACATGCGAAGTGACTTGTCTTTCTTGGGGACCATGACTACATTGGCGAGCCACTCGGAGTGGTAAATCTCTCGGATAAACTCCGCTGCTAAGAGCCGAGCCACCTCCTTGCCAATGGCTTGCTTCTTCTGGACGGCGGACCGTCGAAGGTGTTCCTTCACAGGCTTGAACTTTGGGTCGACCCGCAGACGGTGCTCAGCCAGCCCCCTGGGAACTCCAGGCATGTCAGAGGGTTTCCATGCGAAGATGTCCCAGTTCTCACGGAGGAGCTGGATGAGCACTTCTTCCTATTTGGATTCAAGCGTCGTTGAGATATGAGTCGGGGCAGCATCGAGGTCGGTCGGGTGAATGTGGACTGTCTTCGTTTCACCAGTCGACTGAAAAGCTGACTCTGAAGCGGGCTTCTTGGCCCGTAGCAATTCACTCGAATCGGCAGTCTTTTGGTACTCTTGCAGCTCGACCACTGCCATCTGAGCATCTGCAATCTTTGAGCCTTTCTGAAAGCATTCTTCTGCCTTCTTCCGATTGCCTGTAACAGTGATTACCCCTTTAGGGCCCGGCATGTTCAGTTTGAGGTACACGTAACATGGTCGAGCCATGAAACGGGCGTAAGCTGGCCTGCCCAAAATGGCATGATAAGCACTTTGGAAGTCCACAACCTCGAATGTCAATTTTTCCTTGCGGTAATTCTTTGAATCACCGAAAACCACATCAAGAGCGATCTGGCCGAGTGATTGGGCTTTCTTCCCAGGAATGACTCCGTGGAAACTCATACTACTGGTGCTGAGCCTGGACATCGGAATGCCCATTCCTTTCAATGTTTCAGCATACAGAATGTTCAAGCCACTGCCGCCATCCATCAGGACTTTAGTCAGTCGAGTGCCTTCAACAATTGGGTCGACCACCAAAGCTTGCCTCCCAGGGGTGGCAATGTGCGTTGGGTGATCAGACTGGTCGAATGTGATGGCAGTCTGAGACCACTTCAGGTAACTGGGTGTTGCCGGGGCAACCATGTTCACCTCTCGGTTAATGACTTTCACTCGACTTTTGCTCTCGACATCGGCAAAAATCATCAGGGTGGAATTGACTTGGGGGTATCCACCGTCGCTGTCTTCCTTGTCCTCGACCCTGTTCGACTCTTTTTCCTTATCCTTGGACTGCTTTCCTTGGAACTGCTGGATCAGGAGTCGGCACTGTCGAGTGGTATGCTTTGGGTAAATAAAATTACCCTCTTCATCCTTCTTGGTGTGGATGTGACATGGCAGATCCAAAACATCATTTCCGTCTTGATCCTTGACTTTTTTGGGCTTCCAGGTGCCCTTGGGTTTTCCCTTGAAGTTTCCCTGGGCTACGGCCAGGGCCTCCCTAGGAGCGGCTGGCTCGGCCTTCCGCTTCTGCTTTCGACTGGAATTGCCTCCAGTTTCCTGGCGACTGCTTTCTGCTTGCCACTCCGGAGTCGATCTTCGTCTTCTCCGTTAGCATACTTGGTGGCAATCTCCATCATCCGATTCAGAGACATCTCTCCAGTTCGAACGAACTTCAGATTCAACTCTCTGTATTTAACACCTTCCTTGAAGGCACAAACTGCTTGATGGTCCGGCACGTTCTCAACCGAGTGATGCAGCGTGATCCACCTCTGGATGTATTCCCTCAGAGTTTCATTCGGCTTCTGCACACAAGACCGTAACTCTGTTAGGCCTGCAGGTCGCTTGCATGTTCCTTCGAAGGTTGTGATAAACACTCGGGAGAGGTCCTCCCAAGTGTAAATGCTGCTGGGTGCCAACTGATTTAGCCATGCTCTGGCCGAGCCCTCTAACATGAGAGGCAAATGCTTCATGGCCACCTCATCATTGCCACCGCCAATCTGTACAGCCACCCGGTAATCTTCGAGCCAGGTGTCAGGCTTAGATTCACCGGTGAACTTGCCGATTCCAGTCGCCAACCTGAAATTGGGAGGTATCACTGCGGCTCTGATGGCTTGACTGAAGCACTCTGGCCCTGAAGCGCGTACTCTGCTGCTGGCAGGCGCATCTCTGTTGTGGCCTTCTCGATGAGCTCTGTTCCTGTCAACCAAACCTTGAACGAGGATGGATCTCGCATCAAAGCCTGGGTCCCTGGGGTCGACTGGAATCCTCTGCCCAACACTATGAGGGTGTCTGTCATCTTGCCGTCGAGGCGCATATGACCCACTCCTCGGGGGAGGGGTTGGCACTCGACGTCGATCATCACGGTCGAACCGGCGATCGTACAGCTCATTCCTCCTGTACTGATCATGCTGGTCGCCACGTCCCTCACGCCTCGGGGGCGATCTCGGGCTATGAGCCGACTCGACTGTATCCGTCGCAACGGATCGACTGTGGATCCTGTTCCGCGACTGAGAGACAGCAGAATTCTGGTTTCCCGCCGCCCGGAGCAGCGCTCTGATCTGCAACAAGCCCCTGCCCGCCTCCGACTGGGAGGGCTGAATTGATTCTGCTATACGGGCCGCAGCGGCCAAATTCTGAACTGGGGTTCGGTATACCTGCGTCGGCGGGAAGAGCTGGCGTCGTCTAGACTCGGGAGCCCGCTGACGCGCTTGCTCGTCGAGTGCTCGCTGAAGATTCTCCAGTCGAGTGCGCTCGGCCAAGTTGGCCAAACGCGCGTCCTCCAAGGCCCGGGCCTCGGGGGTCTCTCCGACGATAGGAGTGCGGAGCGCGTCCATGTTTCGGCGGCGAAGCTCCTCTCGCTGTAATGACGTGAGAGGTTCGGGGAGGTACTCGTCGTGGGGATGCGACGGATTGCCCCCACCCGCGCCTCCATCAGTGCGAGGGAACCCGGGGGGACTGTGTGTTCCATCGACCGCCAGGACCTCAGCCGCTGGATCACTGCTGTCGCACTCGGATGCGGTCTCCGCGGAGCCAGTCGACAGGTCGAGCAGGCCGTGGAGGGATTCGACAGGCTCGATTGCCGCGACTTGTGGGGCTGCCGATTGGCGGGCCACGGCGTGCCTCACCCACCTCTGAAGTCTTGACCGACCGGAGCGCTTGCGCTGGTGGGAGACAGGGCGGGGAGACGATACGGGGGCCGACCCATATTGGGTCGACGGTTGCCGCAGGAGGACGCCACGAACGCATGCGCGGAAATGCGTCGCGCCGCGGACGGGGAGCGCGTCGATGTCGAGTGGTGCCTCCTGAAGCCAGGCGGAGTCGTCGATGATGAAGGTGAGCGCGCCGAGACGGATCTTGCGGTCCTCCACCAAAACTCCGCAAGAAAACATGATCAAAGGGATCGAGAAAAATCACAACTTCTCCAACTAAGCGCTAAGATTCCTGCCCCATGGTGGGCGCCAACTGTCGTGGTTCTAACTCTGACAGTGATGTAGGGGGTGAGTATGGAGAGGCTAGATCCTAGCTATTGGGAAGTTTTTACATGCGAGGTTTACGAGTTCAGGCCCTTCTCGGAGGAAGTAATAGCCCTACGTCTCGGATCCCGGAGGCAGTCGACTGGATTATGCGTGTATGGATTACAAGGGTGCGAACCCTTCCTACTGAGGAGGGGGTGGCTTATATAGAGTTCGCCGACCCCCTCCTGCCCTCAGTAATGCAGGGTTTTAAAGTACATTTAAGATGGGGCGTTACTGGTAACGCCTCTAATAAAGTGCTGTAATGACCATGAAGACTACTTAACAGCTGACCGTTTGCCTACGGAGTGACTGTAGATCTCCTGGTAGTCAAGTGAATAGCTTCATGGTCGAGTGGTAGCTTCTTGGTCGAGTGGTAGCATCTTGGTCGAGTGTCTTGTACCCGTCGAGTGAAGTACCTTCAAGTCGATTGATGGACGATTTCTTCTAGGGATGTCCTTGGGCAGGACTCTTTGGGACGGGTCCGTGCTCCTACCCCAGGTACATAGCTTCATCACTTACGGAGGAGGAGAGGTGTTGGGGAGGGGAGGGGTTGCACCTTGGATGTGATGTGCAGCCCTACCCTTGCCCCTCTATTTATAGGGGAAGGAGGAAGGGGGCCGGGCCCCTCTAGATGAGATCTAGAGAGGGGGCGGCGGCCAAGGGGAGGGGGCTTGCCCCCCAAGCAAGGGGGCGCCCCCTTTAGGGTCCCACCCAACCCTAGGCGCATGGGCCCAAGGGGGGATGCGCCCAACCCATGCAGGGCTGGTTCCCTTTCCTCTACAGCCCATTAGGCCCTCCGAGAGAGGTGGCCCCTCCCGGTGGACCCCCGGAACCCCTCCGGTGGCCCCGGTACAATACCGATATGCCCCCGAACCTTTTCGGTGACCGTATGACAACTTCCTACATATAAATCTTCACCTCCGGACCATTCCGGAACTACTCGTGACGTCCGGGATCTCATTCGGGACTCCGAACAACATTCGGTAATCACATACAAGTCTTCCTAATAACCCTAGCGTCATCGAACCTTAAGTGTGTAGACCCTACGGGTTCGGGAACCATGCAGACATGACCGAGACAACTCTCCGGCCAATAACAAACAGCGGGATCTAGATACCCATGTTGGCTCCCACATGTTCCACGATGATCTCATCGGATGAACCACGATGTCGAGGATTCAAGCAATCCCGTATACAATTCCCTTTGTCAATCGGTACATTACTTTCCCGAGATTCGATCGTCGGTATCCCAATACCTCGTTCAATCTCGTTACCGGCAAGTCACTTTACTCGTTCTGTAATGCATGATCCCGTGACCAACTACTTAGTCACACTGAGCTCATTATGATGATGCATTACCGAGTGGGCCTAGAGATACCTCTCCGTCATATGCAGTGACAAATCCCAGTCTCGATTCATGCCAACCCAACAGACACTTTCGGAGATACCTGTAGTGCACCTTTATAGCCACCCGGTTACGTTGTGACGTTTGGTACACCCAAAGCACTCCTACGGTATCCGGGAGTTGCACAATCTCATGGTCTAAGGAAATGATACTTGACACTTAGAAAAGCTCTAGCAGACGAACTACACGATCTTGTGCTATGCTTAGTATTGGGTCTTGTCCATCACATCATTCTCCTAATGATGTGATCCCTTTATCAATGACATCCAATGTCCATGGTCAGGAAACCGTAACCATCTATTGATCAACGAGCTAGTCAACTAGAGGCTCACTAGGGACATGTTATGGTCTATGTATTCACACATGTATTACGATTTCTGGATAACACAATTATAGCATGAACAATAGACAATTATCATGAACAAGGAAATATAATAATAACCATTTTATTATTGCCGCTAGGAACGCATTAAAATTCAACGGAACAACATCTCGGGCCATCTATCTACAACAACATAGACATGCAAAATACTATCAGGTACTAAGTTCATGATAAATTAAAGTTCAATTAATCAAATTACTTAAGAACACCCACTTAGATAGACATCCCTCTAATCATCTAAGTGATCACGTGATCCATATCAACTAAACCATGTCCGATCATCACATGAGATGGAGTAGTTTTCAATGGTGAACATCACTATGTTGATCATATCTACTATATGATTCATGCTCGACCTTTCGGTCTCAGTGTTCCGAGGCCATATCTGCATATGCTAGGCTCGTCAAGTTTAACCCGAGTATTCCGCATGTGCAAAACTGGCTTGCACCCGTTGTATGTGAACGTAGAGCTTATCACACTCGATCATCACGTGGTGTCTCGGCACGATGAACTATAGCAATGGTGCATACTCAGGGAGAACACTTGTATGTTGAAATTTAGTGAGAGATCATCTTATAATGCTATCGCCGAACTAAGCAAAATAAGATGCATAAAGGATAAACATCACATGCAATCAATATAAGTGATATGATATGGCCATCATCATCTTGTGCCTTTGATCTCCATCTCCAAAGCACTGTCATGATCACAATCGTCACCGTCTTGACACCTTGATCTCCATCGAAGCATCGTTGTCGTCTCGCCAACTATTGCTTCTATGATTATCGCTACCGCTTAGTGATAAAGTAAAGCAATTACATGGCGATTGCATTTCATACAATAAACGACAACCATATGGCGCCTGCCAGTTGCCGATAACTCTGTTACAAAACATGATCATCTCATACAATAAAATTTAGCATCATGTCTTGACCATATCACATCACAACATGCCCTACAAAATCAATTTAGACGTCCTCTACTTTGTTGTTGCAAGTTTTCTGTGGCTGCTACGGGCTGAGCAAAAACCGTTCTTACCTACGCATCAAAAACCACAACGCGGTATAGTGATTGCTTTTTGATCTTCAGAAAGAACCATGTTCATTGAATTCTATTCAACTAAAGCTGGAGAAATAGACACCCACTAGCCACTTGTGTGCGAGCACGTCGGTAGAACCAGTCTTGCATAAGCGTACGCGTAATGTCGGTCTGGGCCGCTTCATCCAACAATACAGCTGAATCAAGAATCAACTAGTGATGGGAAGCAATACGTTTATACCCACGCCCACAACTCCTTTGTGTTCTATTCGTGAATATAACGTCTACGCATAGACCTGGCTCGGATGCCACTGTTGGGGAACGCAGTAATTTCAAAAAAATTCCTACGCACACGCAAGATCTATCATGGTGATGTATAGCAACGAGAGGGGAAGAGTGTTGTCCACGTACCCTCGTAGACCGTAAGCGGAAGCGTTATGACAACACGGTTGATGTAGTCGTACGTCTTCACGATCCGACCGATCCTATCACCGAAGGTACGTCACCTCCGCGATCAGCACACGTTTAGCTCGGTGACATCCTACGAACTCTAGATCCAGCTGAGTGTCGGGGGAGAGCTTCGTCAGCACGACGGTGTGATGATGGTGATGATGAAGTTACCGACGCAGGGCTTCGCCTAAGCACTACAACGACATGACCGAGGTGGAAATATGTGGAGGGGGCACCGCACACGCCTAAGAGATCAACTTGTGTGTCTATGGGGTGCCCCTTCCCCCGTATATAAAGGAGTGGAGGAGGGGAGGGCCGGCCCTCTCTATGGCGTGCCCTAGGGGGAGTCCTACTCCCACCGGGAGTAGGATTCCCCCCTTACCCTAGTAGGAGTAGGATAGAAGGAAGGGAGGGAAAGAAGGAAGGAAGGGGGGCCGGCCCCCCACCCAATTTGGATTGGGCTAGGGGGCGCGCCCTCCACCTTTCCCTTCCTCTCCTCTTTTCCACTAAGGCCCAATAAGGCCCATATACTCCCCGGGGGGTTCCGGTAACCCCCCAGTACTCTGGTAAATGCCCGAACTCACACGGAACCATTCCGATGTCCAAACATAGGCTTCCAATATATCGATCTTTATGTCTCGACCATTTCGAGACTCCTCGTCATGCCCGTGATCACATCCGGGACTCCAAACAACCTTCGGTACATCAAAACACATAAACTCATAATACCGATCGTCACCGAACGTTAAGCGTGTGGACCCTACGGGTTCGAGAACTATGTAGACATGACCGAGACTCATCTCCGGTCAATAACCAATAGCGGAACCTGGATGCTCATATTGGTTCCTACATATTCTACGAAGATCTTTATCGGTCAAACCACATAACATCATATGTTATTCCCTTTGTCATCAGTATGTTACTTGCCTGAGATTCGATCGTCGTTATCATCATAACTAGTTCAATCTTGTTTCTGGCAAGTCTCTTTACTCATTCCGTAATGATACATCCCGCAACTAACTCATTAGTTACATTGCTTGCAAGGCTTATAGTGATGTACATTACCGAGAGGGCCCAGAGATACCTCTCCGATACTTGGAGTGACAAATCCTAATATCGATCTATGCCAATTCAACAAACACCATCGGAGACACATGTAGAGCATCTTTATAGTCACTCAGTTACTTGTGATGTTTGATAGCATGCTAAGTGTTCCTCCGATATTCGGGAGTTTCATGATCCCATAGTCATAGGAACATGTATAAGTTATGGAGAAAGCAATAGCATAAACTAAACGATCATCGTGCTAAGCTAACAGATGGGTCAAGTCAATCACATCATTCTCTAATGATGTGATCCCGTTTATCAAATGACAACTCTTTGTCCATGGCTAGGAAACTTAACGATCTTTGATGAATGAGCTAGTCAAGTAGAGGCATACTAGTGACACTCTGTTTGTCTATGTATTCACACATGTACTAAGTTTCCGGTTAATACAATTCTAGCATGAATAATAAACATTTATCATGATACAAGGAAATATAAATAACAACTTTAATATTGCCTCTAGGGTATATTTCCTTCAGCTGGGCCATTCCGGAGAGCTTTCCGCCCACGCAGATGCCGGTGATCGACGTGTGTGACTCACCGCAGCTCGTTCGGGCGCGGATGAGCACAGGCTCCGTCAATGCCCGGGCTGCCCTCAACGCGTTCGACGAAATGACCGAACAAGAGTCAGTATGTTTTCTTTACTCTTGTCTGATCATATTTTAGCATAGACCACTAGTTCATTTGCTCATGATGAATGCTTGCAAATTTGAATCATGTAGGAGGCGTTCTTGTCGAACATGATCAATGACAATGAAGAACCGACCAAAATGGAGTATGGTTTGGAGGCCACCACCGCATTTGAAGATGGAACAACATCCGAGCAAGAAGAAGAAGACCAAGACGCCGAAGGCAAGAGGTCCGGCACTCTCAAGATTTGAGGACATATTGTTGGTCAAAACTTAGTTGGCGACAGTGCTGGATCCAATATGCGGCACTGAGCAAAAGGGGAATTGGACGAAGAATTTCAAGGAGTACCATGAGCAAAGTGAGTATGTGGTGCCGCATCCTATCATGACCACTCGCAATGTGGCATCTCTCCAACATCATTGGGGTGTCATTCAAGGGGAAGTGAACAAGCACGTAGGCTACTACGCACAAGTGGACAAATGCCCTCAAAGTGGGATGGGAGTCGCAATTCTCGTAAGCTCGATTGCCTCATATTGTCGTCCATTGTATATGCTTCTTGTGTTTGTATTTTCGTGCTCATACATATGTTCTTCGCTAGATGGCGGTGGCCGCCACTTTGTATTACGAGGTGGAGAAGAAGCCATTTTGCTTTTAGCCATTGTTGGGTCATATTGAATGGCAAGCTGATGTGGAACCAAGTTGTGGCCGACCTCAAGCCCGACAAGAAAAGGAATGATGACTCAAGCTCCAACCAATCAATTGGGTTGGGCAATGAAGAGGATGACATTGTCATGGAGAATGAAAAGGGCATCGTGCTAAAGGACAACCGCCAAGTCATGTGAAACAAGTGGGAGAAGGCATGTGCCGCGCGTGATGCCGCGGCTACCAAAATATCATCAACATGGACGGGCATTTTTTGGTGAGGGAGAGCAAGAAGGAGGAGAGGTACAAGCTCATGTTGGATGCGCAAAAGGAAAGGATAGAGTGGGACCGGAAGAGGGGGGAGAAGAAGCTCGAAATTGAGAGGAAGAAGATCGAGTTGGAGAAGAAACAAGCGGCGATCAAATGAGAGCTCGAGAAGGCCAAGACATTTGGTGACATAGAGCTCGAGAAGGAGATGTTGCAACTCACACGGGGCGCGGAAGATGCGAGGACCATGTTGGCGGACGAGACCCTCTATGATGAGCATTCGAAGAAGTGGCTTGCAGACAAGAAGATGGAGATCAATGATCGTAGGAAGTACGAGGCGGCGAGGACAGCTGTGGCTCGGATGCAGTCGGAGGAGGCGGTCCGGATGCAGGCGGAGCAGGATGAGAAGGACGCATTCCACTCGAAGCAGGCGCCGAGCAAGTGATCCGAGGTCATCCATCACCCTCGGACATTGATTTCATTTTGCCATGTCCGGTTTGTTGAACAATGATTTGCTTTGCTTTGTTTCGAACTTTGACATTCGGGCAGTTTGTATTGTATGATCAACGTGCATGGTTTGTATGAATTTGAGGATCAGAATTTGTTGTATGTGGGTGTGCGGCGTAACATTTGAGAGGTGCCCGGCCAGTCGTCGCAGACGCGTCCGCGAGCATTTGAGAGACCAGATTTGTCAAGTCGGGCTATATATGCTCTAAGGTCCTCCTCAGTATAGTCCTCTATGGTTCGGGGGTCATGTTTTCGCACAGATGTTTTTTTATGAGACAGAAACCAATGGCCAGGAGCACGGAGCTTCGGGGAGCACTGGCCCCCCTCCGAGTCGACATGTTCCATTTTGTCGATTTCAGTTGAGGCTCGTGGAGAGCATGCATGATCTTCATTCCACTGTCCACAACTTCCCCTGACGTGTACATGTACGTCCCAGCACTATCGATCAGCGTGCCGGTGTCCGCCGCATTGCTCTGTCATCTACTCCTCCTACTTGCTGTTGCTAGTACAACTGACATGAGAGCGTAACCGTCGATTTCTTCCCCTTACGTCGACGCAGCCCGCAGGCTCCACACTTAGGAGTATAAAACTAGCTCTGCTGACCACGCAGAAGCACACATGACACATGGCCACCTCTGCTTCTCTCTGCCTCTCTCTTTCTTATGAGGCTTTGACTGTCACTGGATGGATCGGCCTCTACGGCGACGGGACGAAACGGGACGGGAAATGAACATGCTGCCGTGGGAGACATGTGCACTACACAACAACCGAAAACCAGCTGCGAGTTCTGCAAACTACTCACTCCTTCGCATATTTTGATACTAGTGTAGTGTCGAAAACGACCTTATATTATGGGACGGAGCGAGTATTGTATTTCAAAAATAGTTGTGCAAAGACTCTCGCTTCTTCCACACGTTCCAGAAGCATAGTACACGGACTGGGTCCGTAACTTGAGGATTATCCTCATTGCTGCACAGAAGAATTATGTCCTGGAAGCACCGCTAGGTGACAAACCCGCTGCAGGAGCAACGCCAGATGTTGTGAACACCTGGCAGAGCAAAGCTGATGACTACTCGATAGTTCAGTGTGCCATGCTATACGGCTTAGAACCGGGACTTCAACGATGTTTTGAATGTCATGGAGCATATGAGATGTTTCAGGAGTTGAAGTTAATATTTCAAGCAAATGCCCGAATTGAGAGATATGAAGTCTCCAATAAGTTCTACAGCTGCAAATGGAGGAGAATAGTTCTGTCAGTGAACATTGATACGTCTACAATGTATGTATAATTTTTGATTGTTCCATGCTATTATATTATCTGTTTTGGATGTTTAATGGGCTTTATTATGCACTTTTATATTATTTTTGGGACTAACCTATTAACCGAAGGCCCAGTGCAAATTACTGTTTTTTTGCCTATTTCAGTGTTTCGCAGAAAAGTAATATCAAACAGAATCCAAATAGAATGAAACCTTCGCGACGATCGTTTTTGGAACAAACGCAACCGAGGAGAATTGGAGTAGATGTCAAGGAAGCAGCAAGGAAGTCACGAGGCAGGAGGGCGTGCCCCCCACCCTCATGGGCCCCTAGTGGCTCCACCGACCTACTTCTTTCGCCTATATATACTCATATACCCTCAAAACATCCAGGAGCACCACAAAACCCTATTTCCACTGCCACAACCTTCTGTACCCGTGAGATCCCATCTCGGGGCCTTTTCCGGTGCTCCGCCGGAGGGGGGAATCGATCACAGAGGTGTGACGCCCGGATCATTAAGCTACAGTAACCTCTACTAATGATGCCACGTCACCACGATTGATGTGGTTAATATCACATTAGTTCAAAACCGATCCAAAATTCAAATTTATAATAAAGTCAAACAATAAAGTTTTCAAACATTAAAACTAAAATGTTCTAGAGGTGGAAAATAATCCATAATAAATATTAGAGGAGAGACCACATTTTTATAATGTGCTTACATGTTCAAAAATAAACAAAATAGTGATTTAAACGTTTAATTAAATGCCTTTTATTATTATGAAATGCTAGACTATTTTCTTTAGTGGTCAAACTTGTTATTAGAGAGGCTTAAATTGCAACACTATTTTTGGTGCCAATTGTATATTTTAGAAAACAAAAACGAATTAAACAATAAAATAAAATAGAGAAGAAAATAAGTAAAACAGAAAACAAAAACTAAAATAAAAGCAAAGGCCACCCCCTCTCCCATGGGCCTCGGCCCACCGGCCACCACCTAGGCCGACCCAACCCACCAGCCCCACGCCCGGGTCGTCTCCCTACCTCTGCACTGTTCGTCCGACCGAACAGCGCACACCCGCGCTCGGTGGTCGCTGCCCGACTACCTCGCCGGCTTCGCCTAGAGATAAGGCCGCGACGCCTCTGCCCCCCACCTACAACCACTTTCACTAGCGCCACCTGCTGCTCCCACGCTCTCTCCCTCTCTTTCCCCCACAAGGCCGAGCGCACCTGTCGCCGCGCCTTGTCGTTGACGTGGCTACCGACCACCCCGAGCTACGCTGCCGTGTCCAGGATGAGTGCC
Organism: Triticum urartu; assembly: GCF_003073215.2. NCBI lineage: Eukaryota > Viridiplantae > Streptophyta > Magnoliopsida > Poales > Poaceae > Triticum > Triticum urartu. Next base: position 164,967,667 of record NC_053028.1, on the reverse strand, counting down.
ATCTTCATCTTTGTCAACTACGGGCACGGGTTCGAGCAGCCTCGTGCCACACGGTCGCCATCGTGCTCTTCTTCAACCTCGGATCCGTCGGACGCCCGTCTTCGATTGCTTTGCTGTCAAGCCTTCCCCGACCTCTCCTTCGCCTACGTAAGACTCGTTGTGAGCTCCTCTACTTTTCCCCTCGATTCTCCCTCTCGCGGTCGTCCTCTAGCTAGTTTTCCCGCCGTGGCCATTAGCTCGGGCTCATCGTGTCCGAGCCGCCCAAATCGCACGCGTTCGCTGGTGCCATCGCGAGCCCGTCGTTGCTGCGTCCGGAGTCCCTCTCCCGTGCCCGCCCGCTGCTCCGCTCTCACGCGCTCGCCCACGCCTTGGCCGCGCTCGCGTGCTTGTTGCGCGCGTCCACGCCTGCCGCCGCCGCCCCCGTGCGATGCTGCTGCACTGCGGCCGCCCCCGCCCGAGCACCCCACCACTCGCCCCGCCTCCCGCCTCGTCTCCGCCTCCCGCCTCGGCTCCGCCGCGCCAGGCCGCACCGGCGCCGCCCCTCTCTTGCTGTCGGCAGCCTCTCCCGCCTCTGCAGACCCAGTCCCGCGCGCCCGGTGTCACCTCTGGCCGTGGCCTGGCTACGCCCGCGCCACGCCAGCGCTTCGCCTGCGCACCTCCCCCCACTTCGCCTGCGCACGCCCTCACCCTCCAGCTCGCCGTCGGCGGCCTTCTCGGCCGTCCCCGGCAAGTCGCCACCACCGCCCGATGCGGCACCTCGCTCAGGATCGGTTCCCCCCTCCACGCGCCCAACGGCCGCCGGTGACGCGCGCCCATCGCCCTCCAGTGGCATCCGCCGCACCCCCGTGGTCGCCAGCCTCAAACACCGGCCGGCCGATGTGGCCCCACCACGTAGACCCTCCCTGGGTCGCTGGCAACGGGCCCCACAGGCCCTGTTGACCCAGTCAACGGCTGACTGGACAACGCCCAATCACTGCCAGTGGGTCCCTTGGGGGCCCTGTTGACTGGTCAACCGGTCAGCTGACCGCTGACACAGTGCTGGCGTCATGCTGACATCACAAGTCACTGTTTTGGATAATTCGAATTTAAATACTTAAATTAATTCCAAAAATAGATAAAACTTTGAAAATTAATATCAAATAAACCGTAGCTCGGATGAAAATGTTTTCTACATGAAAGTTGCTCAGAACGACGAGACGTATCCGGATACGCAACTCGTTCGTCCATCACACATCCCTAGCATAGCAAACGCGCAACTTTCCCCCTCCGGTTCATCTGTCCGAAAACGCAAAACACCAGGGATATTTTCCCGGATGTTTCCCCCCTTCACCGGTACCACCTCATACCGCGTTAGGGCACCCCTAGCACCGATACTTGTCATTGCATCGCTATGCATCTGTTTGCTTGATATTTATTGTTTCTTCCCCCCTCTTCTCTCGCTAGACACCAAGACCGACGCCGCTGCTACCCAGTACGACTACGGTGTTGACGACCCCTCTCTTTTGCCAGAGCAACTAGGCAAGACCCCCCCTTGATCACCAGATATCACCTACTCTTCTCTATACTGCTTGCATTAGAGTAGTGTGGCATGTTACTACTTTCCGTTAATCCTATTCTGATGCATAGCCTATCATTGTTGCTACAGCTGTTGAAACCTTACCTGCAATCCTAAATGCTTAGTATAGGATGCTAGTTTATCATCAGTGGCCCTACATTCTTGTCAGTCTGCCATGCTATACTATCGGGCCGTGATCACTCGGGAGGTGATCACGGGTATATACTTATACCTAATATATGATACTTGTGCTGACTAAAGACGGGTCGGCTCAAAGAGTACCCGCGAGTGATTCACGGATTGGGTCCGAAAGGACGTTTGTCCCGACGGCCCTCTGAGTGGATCTTTGTGGCGGAGCGACAGGGTAGGTTGAGACCACCTAGGAGAGAGGTGGGCCTGGCCCTGGTCGGCGTCCGCGGTTATTTCAAAATAACACGCTTAACAAGATCTGGGTATTTGATCTGAGTCTGGCCACTGGCCTATATGCACTAACCAACTACATGGGAACAGTTATGGGCACTCGATGTCGTGGTATCAGCCAAAGCCTTCGTGAAGTCAGCGACTGAGCGGCGCGCGCCGCATTGGACCGTAAGCTCACGCTTGTATTAAGGGGGCTAGGTCTGCTTCCGGCCGCGTACGCAACGTGCAGGTGTGCAATGGGCGATGGGCCCAGACCCCTGCGCCGTAGGATTTAGACCGGCGTGCTGACCTCTCTGTTGTGCTTAGGTAGGGCTGCGACGTGTTGATCTTTCGAGGACGGGCATGACCCAGAAAAGTGTGTACAGACAAAGGGGATCGAGCGTGTTGGGAAATGTGGTGCACCCCTGCAGGGAAGTTAATCTATTCGAATAGTCGTGATCTTCGGTAACAGGATGACTTGGAGTTGTACCTTGACCTTATGACAACTAGAACCGGATACTTAATAAAACACACCCTTCCAAGTGCCAGATACAACCGGTGATCGCTCTCTCACAGGGCGACGAGGGGAGGATAATCGGTTAGGATTATGCTATGCGATGTTACTTGGTGAACTTACCATCTACTCTCGTCTTCTGCTACAAGATGGAGGTTACCATAAGCGTAGTCTTCGACAGGACTAGCTATCCCCCTCTTATTCCAGCATTCTACAGTTCAGTCCACATATGCTACCCCTTGTTCATTTGATACCAATGCATACATATGTAGTGTAGCTCCTTGCTTGCGAGTACTTTGGATGAGTACTCACGGTTGCTTTGCTCCCCCTTTCCCCCTTTCTATACCCGATTGCTGCGACCAAACGTTGGAGTCCAGGAGCCAGACGCTACTATCGATGACGACTGCTACTACTCGGGAGGTGCCTACTACTACTTGCAGGCCGCTGACGATGACCAGGAGTAGTTTAGGAGGATCTCAGGCAGGAGGCATGCGCCTCTTTCGATCTGTATCCCAGTTTGTGCTAGTATTCTTAAGGCAAACTTGTTTAACTTATGTCTGTACTCAGATATTGTTGCTTCTGCTGACTCGTCTATGATCGAGCTCTTGTATTCGAGCCCTCGAGGCCCCTGGCTTGTAATATGATGCTTGTATGACTTATTTTATTTGTAGAGTTGTGTTGCGATATCTTCCCGTGAGTCCCTGATCTTGATCGTACACGTTTGCGTGTATGATTAGTGTACGATTGAATCGGGGGCGTCACAGGAGGGCTTCTACATCAACACCATAGCCTCTCCGATAATGTGTGAGTAGTTTACCACAGACCTTCGGGTCCATAGTTATTAGCTAGATGGCTTCTTCTCTCTCTTTGGATCTCAATACAAAGTTCCTCGATTCTCTTGGAGATCTATTCGATGTAATTCTTTTTGCGGTGTGTTTGTCGAGATCCGATGAATTGTGAGTTTATGATCAAGATTATCTATGAACAATATTTGATTCTTCTCTGAATTCTTTTATGCATGATTTAAATATCTTTGCAAGTCTCTTCGAATTATCAGTTTGGTTTGGCCTACTAGATTGATCTTTCTTGCAATGGGAGAAGTGCTTAGCTTTGGATTCAATCTTGCGGTGCTTGATCCCAGTGACAGAAAGGGAACCGACACGTATTGTATTGTTGCCATCGAGGATAAAAAGATGGGGTTTATATCATATTGCTTGAGTTTATCCCTCTACATCATGTCATCTTGCCTAATGCGTTACACTGTTCTTATGAACTTAATACACTAGATGCATGTTGGATAGCGGTCGATGTGTGGAGTAATAGTAGTAGATGCAAAATCGTTTCGGTCTACTTGTCACGGACGTGATGCCTATATACATGATCATGCCTAGATATTCTCATAACTATGCGCCTTTCTATCAATTGCTCGACAGTAATTTGTTCACCCACCATAGAATATGCTATCTTGAGAGAAGCCACTAATGAAACCTATGGCCCACGGGTCTATTCTCCATTATATTATTTTCTCATGAACTAGCTATTTTTGTCGTTGTTTATTTTGCAATCTTTAGTTTTCAATCTATACAACAAAAATACCAAAAATAGTTATCTTATTATCTCTATCAGATCACACTTTTGCAAGTGGCTGTGAAGGGACTAACAACCCCTTTATCGCGTTGGTTGCAAGGTTCTTGATTGTTTCTGCAGGTACGAGGGACTTGTGTGTAGTCTCCTACTGGATTGATACCTTGGTTCTCAAAAACTGAGGGAAATACTTACACTACTTTGCTGCATCACCCTTTCCTCTTCAAGGGAAAACCAATGCATGCTCAAGAGGTAGCAAACATATACTCAGAATGTCTGGTAGCACAACCACTTAACTCAACTGAGAGTTAATCTTCTTGATGATAGTGTCATTGACAGAGTTCTTCAATCACTACCACCAAGCTACAAGAGCTTCGTGATGAACTATAATATGCAAGGGATGGATAAGGCGATTCCCGAGCTCTTCGCAATGTTAAAGGCTGCGGAAGAAGAAATCAAGAAAGAGCATCAAGTGTTGATGGTCAACAAGACCACTAGTTTCAAGAAAAAGGGTAAAGGGAAGAAGGGGAACTTCAAGAAGAACGGCAAGCAAGTTGCTGCTCAAGTGAAGAAGCCCAAGTCTGGACCTAAGCTGAGACTGAGTGCTTCTACTGCAATGGAACTGGTCACTGGAAGCGGAACCGCCCCAAGTATTTGGCGGAGAAGAAGGATGGCAAAGTGAAAGGTATATTTGATATACATGTTATTGATGTGTACCTTACTAATGCTCGCAGTAGCGCCTGGGTATTTGATACTGGTTCAGTTGCTAACATTTGCAACTCGAAACAGGGGCTACAAATTAAGCGAAGATTGGCTAAGAACGAGGTGACGATGCGCGTGGGAAATGGTTCCAAAGTCGATGTGATCACCGTCGGCACGCTACCTCTACATCTACCTTCGGGGTTAGTATTAGACCTAAATAATTGTTATTTGGTGCCAGCTTTGAGCATGAACATTATATCTGGACCTTGTTTGATGCGAGACGGTTATTCATTTAAATCAGAGAATAATGGTTGTTCTATTTATATGAGTAATATCTTTTATGGTCATGCACCCTTGATGAGTGGTCTGTTTTTACTAAATCTTGATAGTAGTGATACACATATTCATAGTATTGAAGCCAAAATATACAAGTTTAATAATGATAGTGCAACTTATTTGTGGCACTGCCGTTTAGGTCATATTGGTGTAAAGCGCATGAAGAAACTCCATGCTGATGGGCTTTTGGAATCATTTGATTATGAATCACTTGATGCTTGCGAACCATGCCTCATGGGTAAGATGACTAAGACTCCGTTCTCCGGAACAATGGAGCGAGCAACATACTTGTTGGAAATAATACATACTGATGTATGTGGTCCGATGAGTGTTGATGCTCGCGGTGGGTATCGTTATTTTCTTACCTTCACGGATGATTTGAGCAAATATGGGTATATCTACTTAATGAAACATAAGTCTGAAACATTTGAAAAGTTCAAAGAATTTCAGAGTGAAGTGGAAAATCATCGTAACAAGAAAATTAAGTTTCTATGATCTGATCGAGGAGGCGAATATTTGAGTTATGAGTTTGGTCTTCATTTGAAACAATGCGGAATAGTTTCGCAACTCACGCCACCAGGAACACCACAACGTAACTGTGTGTCCGAACGTCGTAACCGCACTTTATTAGATATGGTGCGATCTATGATGTCTCTCACTGACTTACCGCTATCGTTTTGGGGTTATGCTTTAGAGACAGCTGCATTCACGTTAAATAGAGCACCATCAAAATCCGTTGAGATGACACCTTATGAAATGTGGTTTGGCAAGAAACCCAAGTTGTCGTTTCTTAAAGTTTGGGTCTGCGATGCTTATGTGAGCAAGCTTCAACCTGATAATCTCGAACCCAAATCGGAAAAATGTGTCTTCATAGGATACCCAAAGGAGACTGTTGGGTACACCTTCTATCACGGATTCGAAGGCAAGATATTTGTTGCTAAGATGGATCCTTTCTAGAGAAGGAGTTTCTCTCGAAAGAAGTGAGTGGGAGGAAAGTAGAACCTGACGAGGTAATTTTACCTACTCCCTTATTGGAAAGTAGTTCATCACAGAAATCAGTTCCAGTGATTCCTACACCAGTAAGTGAGGAAGCTAATGATGATGATCATGAAACTTCTGATCAAGTTACTACCGAACCTCGTAGGTCAACCAGAGTAAGATTTGCACCAGAGTGGTACGGTAATCCTGTTCTGGAGGTCATGTTACTTGACCATGACGAACCTATGAACTATGAAGAAGCGATGATGAGTCCAGATTCCGCAAAATGTCTTGAGGCCATAAAATCTGAGATGGGATCCATGTATGAGAACAAAGTGTGGACTTTGGTTGACTTGCCCGATGATCGGCAAGCCATATAGAGAATAAATGGATCTTCAAGAAGAAGACTGGCGATGACGATAATGTTACTGTCTACAAAGCTCGACTTGTTGCAAAAGGTTTTTGACAAGTTCAAGAAGTTGACTACGATGAGACCTTCTCACCCGTAGCGATGCTTAAGTCCGTACGAATCATGTTAGCAATTGCTACATTTTATGATTATGAAATTTGGAAAATGGATGTCAAAACTGCATTCCTTAATGGATATCTTAAAGAAGAGTTGTATATGATGCAACGAGAAGGTTTTGTCAATCCAAAAGGTGCTAACAAAGTGTGCAAGTTCCAGCGATCCATTTATGGACTGGTGCAAGCCTCTCGGAGTTGGAATATACACTTTGATAGTATGATCAAATCATATGGTTTTATACAGACTTTTGGGGAAGTCTGTATTTACAAAAAGTGAGTGGGAGCTCTGTAGCATTTCTGATATTATATGTAGATGACATATTGTCGATCGGAAATGATACTGAATTTCTGAATGGCATAAAAGGATACTTGGATAAGAATTTTTCAATGAAAGACCTCGGTGAAGCTGCTTATATATTGGGCATCAAGATCTATAGAGATAGATCAAGACACTTAATTGGACTTTCACAAAGCACATACCTTGATAAAGTTTTGAAGAAGTTCAAAATGGATCAAGCAAAGAAAGGATTTCTTGCCTATGTTACAAAGTGTGAAGTTGAGTCAGACTCAATGCCCAACAACTGCAGAAGATAGAGAGAAATTGAAAGTCATTCCCTATGCTTCAGCCATAGGTTCTATCATGTATGCAATGCTGTGTACCAGACCTGATGTGTGCCTTGCTATTAGTTTAGCAGGGAGGTACCAAAGTAATCCAGGAGTGGATCACTGGACAGCAGTCAAGAACATCCTGAAATACCTGAAAAGGACTAAGGATATATTTCTCGTTTATGGAGGTGGCAAAGAGCTTGTCGTAAACGGTTACATCAACGCAAGCTTTGACACTGATCCGGATGACTCTAAGTCACAAACCGGATACGTATTTTTATTAAATGGTGGAGCTGTCAGTTGGTGCAGTTCCAAGCAATGCGTCGTGGTGGGATCTACATGTGAAGCGGAGTACATAGCTGTTTCGGAAGCAGCAAATGAAGAAGTCTGGATGAAGGAGTTCATATCTGATCTAGGTGTAATACCTAGTGCATCGGGTCCAATAAAAATAATTTGTGACAATACTGGTGCAATTGCCTTGTCAAAGGAATCCAGATTTCACCAGAGAACCAAGCACATCAAGAGACGCTTCAATTCCATCCGCGATCAAGTCAAGGATGGAGACATCGAGATTTGCAAGATACATACGGATCTGAATGTTGCAGACCCGTTGACTAAGCCTCTCTCACGAGCAAAACATGATCAGCACCAAGACTCCATGGGTGTTAGAATCATTACAATGTAATCTAGATTATTGACTCTAGTGCAAGTGGGAGACTGAAGGAAATATGCCCTAGAGGCAATAACAACGTAACTGGGTGACTATAAAGATGCTCTGTAGGTGCCTCCGATGGTGTTTGTTGAATTGGCATAGATCGAGGTTAGGATTTGTCACTCCGAGTATCGGAGAGGTATCTCTGGGCCCTCTCGGTAATGTACATCACTATAAGCCTTGCAAGCAATGTAACTAATGAGTTAGTTAAGGGATGTAGCATTACGGAACGAGTAAAGAGACTTTACGGAAATGAGATTGAACTAGGTATGATGATAACGATGATCGAATCTCGGGCAAGTAACATACCGATGACAAAGGGAACAATGTATGTTGTTATGCGGTTTGACCGATAAAGATCTTCGTAGAATATGTAGGAACCAATATGAGCATCCAGGTTCCACTATTGGTTATTGACCGGAGATGAGTCTCGGTCATGTCTACATAGTTCTCGAACCCGTAGGGTCCACATGCTTAACGTTCGGTGACGATCGGTATTATGAGTTTATGTGTTTTGATGTACCGAAGGTTGTTCGGAGTCCGGGATGTGATCATGGGCATGGCGAGGAGTCTCGAAATGGTCGAGACATAAAGATCGATATATTGGAAGCCTATGTTTGGACATCGGAATGATTCCGGGTGAGTTCGAGCATTTACCGGAGTAATGGGGGGTTACCGGAACCCCCCGGAGAGTATATGGGCCTTATTGGGTCTTAGTGGAAAAGAGGAGAGGAAGGGAAAGGTGGAGGGCGCGCCCCCTAGCCCAATCCGAATTGGGTGGGGGGCCGCCCCCTTCCTTCCTTCTCTCTCCCCCTTCCTTCTCTCCTACTCCTACTAGGGAAAGGGGGGGACTCCCCTAGGGCGCACCATAGAGGGCCGGCCCTTCCCCCTCCTCCACTCCTTTATATACGGGGGAGGGGGCACCCCATAGACACACAAGTTGTTCTCTTAGCCGTGTGTGGTGCCCCCCTCCACAGATTTCCACCTCGGTCATATCGTTGTAGTGCTTAGGCGAAGCCCTGCGTCGGTAACTTCATCATCACCATCATCACGCCGTCGTGCCGACGAAGCTCTCCCCCGACACTCAGCTGGATCTAGAGTTCGTAGGACGTCATTGAGCTAAACGTGTGCTAATCGCGGAGGTGTCGTACCTTTGGTGTTAGGATCGGTCGGATCGTGAAGACGTACGACTACATCAACCGCGTTGTCATAATGCTTCAGCTTACGGTCTACGAGGGTACGTGGACAACATTCTTCCCCTCTCGTTGCTATACATCACCATGATAGATCTTGCGTGTGCGTAGGATTTTTTTTTGAAATTACTGCGTTCCCCAACACCAGCCTGCGCTCGGATCATCCTGTGTCCCAAAGGGGGCGGACAACGTAATCCGCGTAGGTGCTCGGAGGGAAGAGGAGACAACTGCTCCACCATGTCCGAACCTCCCTGCGCCGCCGCTGCCTCCCTCTCTCGCTGCCGGCGTAGGCGCAACTTGCGGGCGACGTTCTCCGCCTTGCAAGTCGCCGACGACGACACCGCGCCTCCCACAGACGAGGCGGACTGTGTCTCCGTCACGGCGGTGTGGCTCGGGCTGGACGGCATGTCCGTCGGTGGATCGGGACCGGAGGTGAGGATTAGGAGCAAGGGTGAAGGCCGGTGAGGATCCGGGCGGGGGAATGGTTGGAGGGCGGCGGGAGAAGGAGGAAGGGTTTGGTCGATTTGGTGCAACTTGGAGTGGGGTCGGGTTGTCGGGTCCGACGTGACGGACGTGCCCGGGTACCCCATATCCGTTCACATCTGGGCTGGATATGGGGGTGCCGGTCTGTCCGAGTGTTTGAGGACCGTTTGAGAGGCCCGTCTCAATCAAAAAATTGTGAGCGGGCAGTGACCGGGCGGTCTGTCTGTGCATTTTAGACGAGTTTAAGGGTTCGGTTGTAGATGCTCTTAATTACTTGTTCGGACTAGGTTTCCGATTGATACTAATAATAGATCGCATGTTATCAGATTACTAGTAATCTGTCTAGTAAAGGATGACAGAGCATATGCATTTTTCTAGCACTCTGGCTATCACCGACGCGGTGATCGATACTGTTGGACGTACGTCTACGTAGGTGTATGTATGCATCAGGGAAGTTGTGAGCGGTAGGATGAAGATCATGCTCGCTTATTCACGAGCCTCGGCTGAAAGGGGACGAAATGGATCGGGATAGCTTGCATCCCTGGAAATTGATGGAATACAAACTGTCTGTTTCGTATTTGGCGTTCAGACCAACGAAACACGACCTGCAGGCAGGGCACGGAGCTTTGACCCCAACAACCCCGCCGCCGCCGCTTCCCCGCACCAGCCGTGATGCTCATGCATGCGCTTCTGCCCGCCCGGCTGTTCCGCAGGCTAATTTCAACCTTGCCGAGCAATCATGCATATAGCATCACCGTCGACAGTCGACACCCACACGCAGCGTACGACGCATATCACCGGCGCGGGGCGAATGCGGCAAAAGAAATCACCAGCTCGAGCGGCTAGCAGCGAGACCTCGAGGCGCGCAGCTCGCTCGCGTACTTGGTTCAGCTGATCGCACCGCCACCGCGCGCCACGTCGCCGTGGACACCTACGTGCCCCTGCGACTTGGACGCGCCCGCGGCATGCACCAGCCACCGCGACCGGCGGCCGGTTGATTGGTCAGGCACCCATCCAGCCGACCCTGGCAGTGCAAAGGCGTGTCGCATCTCACGCCCGCGCGCATGTGCCGGATGTACGTTCGGTCTTTGACATCTCCCAGCCCCAAAAATCGTTAACTGGTGTGCATCGAGTCCAAAATCAGCGGTCCCCGCTGAAACTGGAGGATCTGCCACCTTCAGGCCTACTGTCCATGAACTTGACCATAGCGCCCAGACACAAGAGCGACGTACGGTATGTCGGTATCAAACATGTCTGCATGTTAGGGCATCTCCAGCCGCGCCTCAAAAAGGTCCTCAAACGTTTTTCGTCCGCCGGTGCTAAAAAATCGGTCCAGTCGCGTCTCCAAAAGCCCAGTTTTCGCCGGCTCGGACCGAAATTGGCGCCGACGGACCCAACCCGAACCCGGCGCGCTGGGGGTCGCTCGGGGGCATCAGGCGAATCATTTTTGGCGCGAAGAGCCGCGGGCCCGCCGCGTCAGCGACTCTACTCTCTTCTCGCCCCTTCGTCGTCCTCATCGCCTCGTTTTCCGCGGCGAATCAATGCCAAAGCTGGCACGCGCTGCCGCGCCGGTCAGCCTCCATTGATGCCTTACGGGCGGCGCAGTGAAGGCTGGGCGACGCGTCCCTCGGCCGCCACGCAATCACGCCACGCGTAGCGCACTGGCCAAGCCTACCACGCGGCGTCTCCGCCTATAAAAGCCGATTGCAAGCGCGCCGGAGAGACTCACCCCGATCATCCACCGACGACGCGCTCATTTCTCCCCCTTTCCTCCTCTCGTCGTCACCAGTTGAGAAAGCATGGCCGAGCGTTTCCCAGGCGACGGCGCGGCGGCGAACGGATTCGGGCGCCGTCATCTGCACGAGGACGAGGCTCGCCTCCTTTTCGAGGCCGAGTACCCGGTCCCGCCGGACATGCGGGTGCCCGGAGCGTGGAGGATCAGCACCGGCGGCGTGCCGGTGCCCCCGGTACCCACCGACGCGGCGCGGCGTGCGGAGATCGCACGCATCCGCTCGTCCCTGCCACGTGCGGCGAGGGAGGGGCCCCGGTACGTCCCCGACAGCCCAATCTGGGAGCCGTACTTCCGCCGCCGGCACGACCAGCAGCTCGAGGCCACCAACGGCGTCATGCCCTCCGGCGGGTTCAACGCCGCCGGCCGGCGTCGGTGGTGGGGCGTGCCCGGGCGCACGTTGGAGTCCGTCCTCGAGTACATCGAGGGCGGCAACAGGCCGCGCCTCGAGTACCCCGCTCCCCCGTCCTCACGCCGCCGGGGCCGCCGGGGAAGCTCCTGGACGCCGAGGCGCATGGAGACCGGGGTGTCCTCCTCCTCGTCCGGCGGCTCTCCCTGCCTCCACCTCCGCCCCGTCAAGCCGGAGCCCCAGGACACGCCTGTCAGCGCGCGTACCCGCAGCTCCGGCGCCCTCGTCGAGCCCAAGGTGGAGCCCAGCCTCCCCCCGGAGTACGAGAAGATAGCTCGGCGCGGCTTCTCCGACGAGGACGCCATGCGGTGGTCGCGCGACGACTACCTGCGTGAGGAGATGATCCGGCAGCGCCGGGCCCTGGAGGAGATCGCCGCCCGCAAACGTGGGCGCGAGGACGAGGACGGTGTCGTCGTCCTTGATAGCGACGACGACGACGCTCCCGGACCGTCCAACCCGCCGCGCCAACCGGGGGAGGGATGCAGCAGGGACGACGGAGGCGTAGGCGGGGGCGACGACGACGACGACGACGGCGGTGACTACACGCGGTTCTACAGCCTCCTCAGCATGTAGAACCGCGTGCGCGGGCGGCGAGGGAGACGGCGGGGGTAGCCCGCGGTAGTTTTTTTCTTCTTTTTTTCTAAAATATGTTTAAATTTGAACGAACTCGCCCGTGTTTGCGTTATATTTTCGCCGAATTTGAACATTTTAAAAACCCGTGGGGGCCGCGACTGGGGGGCATCACGCCCCCAGTGCGCGGTTTAGCGCCGGTGCGTCCCCAGGGAGCGATTTTTTGCCCCTCCTGGGGGTCCAACGGTTGGAGATGCCCTTAGCAGGTGCCTGCAGTGCATACACCCCACACCAGAGACAAGAGCTTATCGATCGACACCCCGGCCGGGATTAACGGGCCCTGATCAGAACAGAGAGGACAAGAAGTGGACAACGTACTGCGCCGTGCTTAGAGCCCACACCCCTAACGGCGCTTCAAAGACTTTTTTTGGCACCGGTGCCCAAAAATCGGCCCGGTCGCATCTTGAGGAGCCCATTTTTTCCGGTTTGGCCTAAAACTTGTGCCGACGAACTCAAGCCGAACCCGACGCGCTGGGGGCGTCCGGGGGTGCCGGGGCAAATCGATTTTGACGCAAACGAACGGCGGGCCCGTCGAGTCAACGACTCCCGCCTCGTCATCCTCACAACGCCTTATTTCCTGCAGGGAATCAATGCCAAGGCTGCCATCGGTCAGCCTTTCATTGATTCCTCATGGGCGGCGAGGTGCAGCGACGCGCCCCACACAACGCCGCCCCCCCCCCCCCCCCCCCCCCCCCGCCGCTATACAAAGCAGCACCTCCCTCGTCGGGGACGCACCCGCCCGCAGCCCCCCCCTCTCCCCGTGCACAGCCGCCGCGGCCGAACTCTTTCCGCCGCAGCAGATGATGGGCGAGAGGTTCCCCGGCGACGGGGCGACGGCCAATGGCTTCGGCCACCGCTCGCTGCATGAGTGGGAAGCCCACCTCCTGCATGAAGCAAACATCCCGGCGCCGGAGTAGGCCGTCGGCAACCACCAGGCGTGGTGTGACGATCATACACGCAAACGTGTATGATCAGGATCAGAGACTCACGGGAAGATATCACAACACAACTGTAAACACAAATGAAAGTCATACAAACTTCATATTACAAGCCAGGGGTCTCGAGGGCTCGAATACATAGCTCGATACATAAGCGAGTCAGCGGAAACAACAATATCTGAGTACAGGCATAAGTTAAACAAGTTTTGCCTTAAGAAGGCTAGCACAAAAGCAACAACGACCGAAGAGGCGAGGCCTCCTGCCTGGGACCTGCGCGCGGCAGGGGCGAGCGGGGCCGCGGGAAGCGAGGCGCGGGCTTGCCGGGGGCGCAGGAGGCTAGCGGAAGCAGCATCAGTCAGCGGCGGAGCTAGCAGCAATGGGGAGGGACACGGGCGGCGCGCGGCGGCCAGGGGAGCAGAGACCAGCAACAACAACAGTTGAGCAAAGCAGCGGGAGCAAGCGGGAGAGGGCGACGCAAGCGTGTTCGGAGGCGTGCTCGGACAGCGGCTGTACACGACGGCTACGGCAAGGGGAGCAGAGGAGAAAGAGGGAAGGGGACGCGCGGCTCACCGGGAGCCCATAGTTGTGCAAACCGTGCTCGAGGAAGGCTCGGTGTGGCCGATGGTGGAGAGCGACGACAGCGATGGCGACAGTAAGGACGACGTGACGGGCGACGACGGGTGGCGCGATGGCCTCAGGCGCAGAGGTGAGGGGCGCCTAGATCCAGGGGGAGGCGAGGAGGAAAGAGGAGTGGCCGGGGGAGCTAGGGTTGGGTTCGGGCGCCGGGAGGGAGTACATGTAGGCAGGGGGGCGCGGTGGATGGGCGTCATCTGGCCAAGGCCATGGTCGATGCCCTCCACGCCCCCCCCCCCCCCCCCCCCGGTGAACAGGAGGTGGGAGGAGGGTTATGTGGGCCTACTTTAGTTAGGTGTCTAACAAGCCCAGTAGCTTAGGTCCTCCTTCCTTTTCTTTTGTTTCATAATTTTTCTTTTATAGTTTTTGTTTTAAATTTCTTTTCCATTAGCAAATGACCATTAACATAACATGTGACTTGGCCCACGATTAGAGATTCAATTATTTACATTGCCAAAAAAGATTCGATTTTATTTAAAGTAGTTTGCTATTTTAGAAATTATAAAAGGCATTTTATTAATTAATATTGCCACTGTTCTAATCATTTTAATGCACCAAAACTTTTATAAAAGTTTGGTTTCACCACCAATAATACTTATGAATTACTTGCCATAGCTTGCACATTTTAGTTTTGACATTTTCAAAAAATTTATTTTTGACTTAAATTTTAAATTTGAATTTGAACCGTTTTGAATCTAACGAGATTAGCAACAGTAAAAATGGTGACATGGCCTTGTTACAAGAGGATTACTGCAGCTTAATTATCCGGACGTTACACGTGGGCGGCCTACTTTGAACGCCGGCAGGCGAAGCGGCTGGCCTCCACCAACAACGCACCAGTGGTGCGGGGGACTAAGAACAGTGACGGTCGCTGCCTGTGGTGGGGCGCCCCCGGCCGCACGCTCCACGCCGTCCTCGAGCACCTCGAGGGCGGCAACGAGCCGCCGTTCACGTACCCTGCCGTCCCAGCCCCCCGCCGGAGCGGCGACCAATGGATGCCGAGGAGGACCAGCTCCTCTTCCTCCTCCCCCCACTTCTCCGGGTCGCCGGCGCTCTACAGCATCAAGGCCGAGCTCAAGGAGACGTCGCTCGGCCGGTGCACCCGCAGTGCCGGCATCGTCATCAACGAGGGCGGGCGCGCCTCCTCCCCACCTCGTCAAGTCGAAGATGGAGTCGGGGCTCGCCGCCGTGAAGACGGAGCTCGACGACGCGGCGGCCATGAAGTGGGTGCGGGAGGACTGGGCGCGGCTGGAGTTGGAGCGTCGCGCCGCGCCCTAGAGGAGATCGTCATCGGCGCCGTGTCCGCGACGAGGGAGGCGTCGTCGTCCTCTACGACAATGACGACGCCCCGCCACCGGTCCGTCAGGGCGACTCCGGGCAGGGGTCCAGTAAGGGCGGACGCGTGAAGGAGGAGAAGGACGACGGCGACAACGGCGACTTCGCCGAGTTCAGCGAGTTCTTCTTGTGGTCGCGGCCTTTCTTTATTTTTTAAAAAAAGTAATTTAAGTTTGCTATGTAAAAGACTGCTTGAGTCGCCGAAGTTTATGCCCATTTGCCAAACTATAGTCGAATTCTTGTTTTTTTTTCTAAAACATTTTGGAGACGATCCTGGGGCCGGCGGCTGCCTAATCGGCCTCAAATCGATTTTACCACCAGATCGTCCCAAACGGCGACTTTTCAAATTCTCTGAAGGGCCAACGGCTGGAGATACGAGCGCTCTCGGGCCGGGGAGACGTGTGTGCAAGTGCAACCGGCGAAAACGACGAGATGGATAGCCAAAACCAATACAATAGGATGGATGCCGTTGCAGATTCCCTGCTGAGAAAGGAAGCATATGCAGATAAGCCCAACGACCGCATCAGAAAGAGCAGCATGCATGCATCTACTATCATACTGTATATACGTATCAGCCATGTTCTGCTTTGCTAGCTCCTGCCGGAAAGTGGGAAAGAAGGTGCGTCGTGACGATCGGGCATATGTATGTGGGATACCAGGTCAGGATCCTGGGAAGGTCGAGAGAGGAAAACTAAACACGTGGTCTACGTATATGGATTGGTAGGTCATGAGTCTCGGACGGTCGTGGCACATTTGGTGGCAAGGCAAAGACTCGTTCTCCGTTGCTGCCTAATTAAACCGGTCCAGAGTTAGTGTACAGTGTCAACATGGTTGGCTTAGTCTAACAAGCTACAGTATGGCTGAGTAGAAGCATACAGTGTGAGTTCAATTCACGGTACCGTAATTTGTGTTGGTCGCCGTAGCCCTTTACAACATACAGTGTTTTAGTACCCAAATTCGGAGGCGATTAACGTGTAACCATGTAATCTAACTGTTCATCTTTAATATAGATAATCGACCAATTACGCGCTTATAGAACATCGAACATCTAACAGTATGAGGAAACGATCGACCGGAAACTCACGACGGAAGCACGGGCGGTTCAAACGTGCACAGAGGCAGGACATGCTTGCTCTCCGCCTACAGTTCGACATACGACAAGACGGATGCCGTGGATCGCCGGACTCCTCCCGGCACCCGATCCCGCGAAACGGACTGGCAGAGCGCCGGCTAAGCTATAGCCGCATTAATACGATGCATGCGCGCGGTTGACCTCGCCGCAGGACATTCCTCGATCCGATCCCGTGCCGTGACGGGCGCATGCAAAAAGGAAGACCTTGATTGCACCGATCTGTGCCGTGAAGGACGCACCATGCGGGCGTCCGCCGTGGCGACTCCGGCGGTACGGCACGCGTGTTGTTGCTGGACCGCCATTAACTAGCTATGGCTTCGAGAACGATGAGACCAGGACACGTACGAACCCACTTAATACTAACGGAGGTTATTGGTTATTGGTGCAAGTTCAACGTCTAGTTTTCCCTTTTCTTTTTCGACATTACGTCTAGGGGTTTAAAATGAACGCGAACAGCACATGTAAACTTGGCCACGAAATAACAGGGCAGGCAGTCGACTGGTGGAACCTGATACGTTTGCTAGCACGGTAAATATGGGATGATGTGATCTGATGCTGAAGCTGGTTGTAATGGGGAGTATCATATACTAGTATCATGCATATAATACTAGTGTGTGATACTAACTCCGTAATGCATAGTATCATAAGTTAGTATCTTAGATTGCCTTATTAATTGCCATGCATGACACAAACTAGCGGAGCATTTAATATGATACGGTATCATGATATGATACTACATCCTCTCTTTCCTCATTTAATTGTGTGTCATATCATCCAAAACATCTAGTTGGCATGCATGATACTACTTATGATACTCCCACTACAACCAGCCTGAGAGAGGAGAAGCTGACCTGGTCTCATATAATTTTTTTCCAAGCTGTGCCACAAACGCCGCTCGTGGTAATTAAAGTCTCTGGCTAATTTCCTCCCATCAAATTAGGTACCAAGTCAGTTTTGCACACAAAGTAGCGTACCTGGCTAATTTAAGTTTTACGCATGCAGCATGCTTCTTCAGTTCTGCACAGACGAAGCAAACCTACCCTTTGCAGCCCTAAAATAACCAAGGCGTTCAGACCAGTAGTAAAAGATAGCAGTTACAAAGTTTTGCTTCGCTCGAAGTAAAGTTCTTGCTCTGATTCTGGAACTGCGAGCTTAATTGGACGGTCAAAACGTGTTTTCATCCTTCGCTCATTGTTAATTAGACATGCATGCACTAGAACCCACTTTAACCTCCTCTCTTCCATTTCCACTTTCAGAGTGCTAAGCCATAGTGGGCGGCTAGCGAAGCTTTGTAGACGCCCAAGCAAGGAAAATAATATAGTTCCAGTCCACGTCAAGCTCAACAGCACTACTCGCGTGAACTCCCCACAACCTTTGACTCCCAACTGTTCCCCTACCCTGTGTACAGTAGTACCCTTTTCTCTCGCCCGTTTTAAATCCCGGCACCCCACCAAGCACAAACGCCGCGAAGAACCCCGCGAACCGAACCCACGCCCCGCCTCACCTCACACCATCAAAGGGAAGAGGAGAGCGTAGCGTGGGAGCAAGGAGCAGCAGCAGCCGGCGGGCAATGGGCAACAGCATCGGCGGGCGGCGCAAGGGCGCCAAGGTGATGCAGCTGGACGGCACCGCGTTCCGGGTGAAGCCGCCGGCGCACGCGGGCGCCGTGCTGCGCGACCACCCGGGCTTCCAGCTGCTCGAGTCGGAGCAGGTCAAGCTGCTCGGCGTCCGCGCGCGCCCGCTCGACCACGACGCGCTGCTCCGCCCGGGCCGGCTCTACTTCCTCGTCGCGCTGCCGCGCCCCACCGTGCCCCCGCGCCGCGCCTGGTCCGGCGCGCTCCACGTCGGCGCGCGCGAGAGGCTCGAGTCGCTCATGCTCACGCGCCGCTCCACCTCCGACCTCTCCTTCCCGACCGCGCCGGCCTCCCCGATGTCCACCGCCTCCGAGGGCGGGCCCGTCCAGCTCAGGATGCGCCTGCCCAAGGCGCAGCTCGCCAAGCTCATGGGCGAGAGCCGGGACGCCGCCGAGGCGGCCGCTAAGATCATGCAGCTCTGCGCCGCCAACGGTGGGAACGGCGCATTGACGCCGGAGCGGAGCCCGCGGTTATGGCCGACGGCGGACTGGGGCACTGGAGGGCTCGCGCAGACGCCAGAGCGGAGCCCTCGGTTCGTGCCTACGCCGGACTGGGGCGCCGGCAGGTTCGCGGAGAAGCCAGAGAGGAGTCCCAGATTCGCCGTAACGCCCGAGTGGGGTGCGAGGTTCATGATGCCGACGCCGGAGAGGGGTGCAGAGACGGCGAAGACGCCGGATAGGCGGTCCGCTCTACCCCGCACGCCGGAGTATGCATCAGCGGACGTCAAGGCCAGCCGCAAGGAGGTAATGCACTGCTTCTTTCAAAGTTTTTTATTCAAAATATATTTATGTATTTATTATCTTGATAGAGCCATGCTATTAAGGTCTGCATCAAATAACTTGATTCCATTCTAAAAATAATCACTGCTATTGGTCCTTTTGCATTGCTTTTCATTCATCTGCATTTAAATAAAAAGTTCTGCGGGAAGGGAAACTAAGTTTTTTCTTTCAAGCAACGGTGGTATCTCATTGCCCGGTTGAAAAAATAATACGGAAACTTTCACCCAAAAGTATGTATTACAACTATTTATTTTGACCAACACAGTTTTTAATAAATTAACAATAAGATGTTTTTGTTGTTCTGCAAAAACATCTTATATTTTGATACAAAGAAGTATTATTTTTCGATACTCTGCTGGACATGCCTTTAGTATGCTGTATGGATCTCTGGTTTAATTCACACAGTTTGCCCAATAAAATTTCTTATGAAATTTATCTTACACTAATTCATACCATTATAATCTAATTAAAACATGGTGTGCAAAATATTTTTCTCTGTTTCACTCTGTCCATGTAGGAATATGTAAACAAGCCATGAGTTTATCTCTATGGACTGTCAAAACTGAAAAAACTACTCCCTCCGTCTCATAATATAAGAACGTTTTTGACGCTACACCAGTGCAAAAAATGTTTTTATATTATAGAACGGAGGGAGTAAGAAATATTGGTACACCATCGGATCCGTACGTGTCCAATGAGGCACCATCTGGAGCTGTTGACGGTGTGACCAGTATTTTCGGCTGATGCAGATGTGTCTTAAGTAGTATTGAGTAGAAGAGTGTTTGAGGTTTTTTCTGACACGTTACTCCCTCCGTTTCTTTTTACTTCGTATATAACATTTAGTCAAAGTCAAACTACACAAATTTTGACTAAATATATAAAAAAATATGAACATCTACAATACAAAAACTATATAGTATGAAAATACGTCTGATGGTGCATCTGATAATATTGATTTCATATTGTGAATGTTTATATTTTTATATATAAAGTTAGTACTCCCTCCGTCACGGTTTAGAAGGCGCGCTTGGAAATTCTCCGGGACCTAGGTGATTATCTATTGGTTGTGAGATGGATTAAAAAATAGCATTTACACTATGCATGCGTATAGAAATAATATATAGGAGTACTAATTAGCTACTAGACATAAATGCAATGCGCTCTAAACCTTGTCTATTGTGGAAACGCACGCAAATTTAATTGTGCCTTCTAAACTGTGACGGAGGAAGTAAAACTCAATAAAACCTGACTTTGACCAAATCTTATATGCGGATTAAAAAGAAACGAAGGGAGTACTACGTTAGTTATTTGTTGGCGATCAATTCTAGGATTTGAATGGTGGAGTGATGATACAAAATACAGTTGCTTGTCATACTCCTACTTGAATATCTGGCGGCATGAGACCATTCTCACTTTCTGGCTGCGGATGAATCACAGCAGTAGCAGTCATAGATCTACCATGGAAAATGCTTCACATGCTGAAGTTTCAGAGCAAGTTCTCTGAATCTTAAACGTTGTCAACAGATATTTTAGCAGCAATTGTGATGCTCCTTCCACATTTATAATAACTACTCTAGTGGAGCTGATCTACAGTCAGAGTTGTGGAAAGTCTATGCGTACCAAGGATGATCTTAAATTGCCGTTTCAAAACATTAGGCCTACCTGAATTTTATGGTAGCAGAAGAAACACGCTGAGGGTCACATGTCTGACCAAGTGTCTAGATCGAGAAATTTTCAGGGATCATAACGAGCCAAGTTGCTTGATCCGCTTTATGCCCATTATTAGTGTAGCTCCGGCCGATTCTTCCGGGTCACCGTCACTAATGTTGCAACTTACTTGTTTGATTTATTGTTGAGCACCTCAACGTCAAACCGGCAATCCAGACCATCAAACTAGCTTAGGCAGCAGCGGGCAGCCGTTAGATGATGATATGATACCATCTCACTGAGCTTTTTCCGGGGTGCCATCTCATTGAAGTTAACCTTATCACCATGACGATATGATAACTATCTCACCGAAGTTTTCTCTAGGGCAACTATCTAATTGAAGATTTGGAGTTAACTTTATCACCATGACAACATCAGCAATAGTTTTCAATATGTGCCAATTTTTCTCGCTCGAAGTTAAGGGATAATACATCAGCAGAGCCTTTCATCAGGATTTCTTTGATTTTTTTGTCACAAATAAGTACGCTAAATTAATATTGGCTTCGTCACGCGATCTCGGTTCCCTGCACTTTCTGTTCAAATCTTTGCCTATCATTTTCGCGTAATGCGCAAACAGATTAGCGTTTGGCTTGAAACGAATTGTCCGTCGCTTTTGCTGACATTTTCTCCTGTGATTTCGTTTGTGGTGTTTCAGAAGCGAACGCGGTTCGTGGCCTTGCCGGATGAGATCATAGCATGACTTTTTTCGTCCGCCTGAAGTGAGAGAGCTGGTTGATGGCCTCTTCAGATTCAAAGTGTGGAGAACGATAGGGTTAGTGATTTCATGGACGGTAACTCCGCCTCGTGGAACGTCCAGAGGCTGCAAGAAGAGTTTATCCCAATGGAAGTCGAGGTGATCAAGAGCCCGTCCCAATGGAGAAAAGGTGATTTTTGGGCATGCTTTTTCGACAAGAAAGGCACGTTCAGCATTCATTCAGCGTACAATATGCCCGGGAGTACCGAAACCAAGCTCGGATACTAGGAAGCAAGGGAAGAATTGGGCGAATATGTGGCAATACTTTGGAGGCAACCCGACTTATTGGGGAATTCGCTCGTGGACTGCACCATGGCGAAGTGCGTATGGGTGCTTGTAGATGAAGATTAGATCATTGATGGCGTGCGTCGCCGTGCCAGTCTATTGTACAGTAAATATATAAATACATGAAAAATATTCAATTTTGTCCAAACACAGACATCTATTTGTCGGTAATCAAGAGAACTATAAATTGGCTTTGGTATGACAATAAAAGGGTGCACACTTAGTAAATATAGCTATCGGTATCGTCCAGACTGATAATAAGCAGCAACACAAATATGAAATAAACATGTAACATTATTAGGAGGGGAGAAGAAAAGAATAATGACAACTTCGATGGCCGATGGTCATTCATGTTTAATGCTATTATAGAAAGCCTAGATCTGAGAGAGATTGACCTCATGGGTAGGCAATACACTTGGGCAAACAAGTTACAGAATCCAACATATGAGAAGTTAGACAAAGTTTTGACGAGTATCGAATGGGAACAAAAATTTCCTCTACTAACAGTGCGTGTGTTACAAAGAGGAATATCTGACAACACACCCCTTCTTGTTGATTCCGGTGATGCGGTGCATCATGGAAACAAAAATATCTTCTTGTTCGAAACTGTGTGGTTCAAGAGAGGACTTCCTTGAGCTAATTGCAAGGGAATGGGCCTTAGAGCAAGGGGGTGTGTCGAATGTCGAAAACTGGCAAATTAAGATTAGACACTTGCGACAATTTTTTACGGGTTGGGCTAAGAATAATAGTGGTATATATAAGCAGCAGAAAAAGAGGTTGCTTAACATCATTAACGATCTCGATATAAAAGCCAAGAATAACTCACTCGACATTAAATGAGCGGGTGGCTAAAAGAGAGGCTAAGGTCAGTTTGGCGAAGCTTCTCGGGAAGAAGATATCAAATGGGCGCTTAAAGCTAAAGTGTGTCGCCTGGTTCCTTGAGATAATAATACACAATTTTTCCATATGATTGTCAATGGGAAACATAGGAAAAAGAGGATCATACAACTTGAACAGCACGAAGATACAATTGTTGGCATGATAATCTTAAGATACTAACTTTCATAAAAAGTTGTTTGGGCCCGAGTAGACAATTATGTCTCACTAAACGAGAGTTTGGTTGAGGATATACCACAACTGGGCAAAGATGAGAATGAGGTTCTTACTGCCCCTTTTTTAGAGATGGAAGTGCTTGAGGTGTTGGGATATTATTAAAGGCGACTTGATGCCTATGTTTCATGATTTGTTTAATGGTCACTTATAACTTTTTAAATTGAACTTTGGAACAATTACGTTGTTACCAAAGAAGGAATAGCGGTTCACATTGAGTAGTTCAGACCTATATGTCTAATTAGTGTGAACTTCGAGATCACAAAAGTTGGTACAAACCGTCTGATACGTCTCCGTCGTATCTACTTTTCCAAACACTTTTGCCCTTGTTTTGGACTC
Source organism: Triticum urartu (assembly GCF_003073215.2). Classification (NCBI taxonomy): domain Eukaryota; kingdom Viridiplantae; phylum Streptophyta; class Magnoliopsida; order Poales; family Poaceae; genus Triticum; species Triticum urartu. The sequence goes on along the minus strand of NC_053028.1, from coordinate 164,944,606 downwards.
TAACTTGTATGATTTCAATGGAACTAACCCGGACTGACGCTGTTTTCAGCAGAATTGCCATATTCTCGGAATGACCTGAAACTCCAGGAACATCTTAGAAAAAATAATAAAAAATCCTCACCAAAGATGAAGACCAGGGGGGGCGCCCCCCACTAGGGCGCGCCCCCTACCTCGTGGGCCCCCTGGATGCCCTCTGACGCCAACTCCAACTCTATATATTTGCTTTCGGAGAGAAAAAAATCAGAGAGAAGAAATTAACGCGTTTTACGATACGTCGCCAAGCCCTAAAACCTCTCAGGAGGGCTGATCTGGAGTCCGTTCGGGGCTCCGGAGAGAGGGATTTGTCGCCGTCGTTATCATCAACCATCCTCCATCACCAATTTCATGATGCTCACCGCCGTGCGTGAGTAATTCCATTATAGGCTTGCTGGACGGTGATGGGTTGGATGAGATTTATCATGTAATCAAGTTAGTTTTGTTAGGGTTTGATCCCTAGTATCCACTATGTTCTTAGATTGATGTTGCTATGAATTTGCTATGCTTAATGCTTGTCACTAAGGCCCGAGTGCCATGATTTCAGATCTGAACCTATTATGTTTTCATGAATATAAGTTCTTGATCCTATCTTGCAAGTCTATAGTCACCTACTATGTGTTATGATCCGGCAACCCCGAAGTGACAATAATCGGGACCACTCCCGGTGATGACCTTAGTTTGAGGAGTTCATGTATTCACTATGTGCTAATGCTTTGTTCCGATTCTCTATTAAAAGGAGGCCTTAATATCCCTTAGTTTCCAATAGGACCCCGCTGCTGTTGGGGAACGTAGTAATTTCAAAAAAATTCTTACGCACATGCAAGATCATGGTGATGCATAGCAACGAGAGGGGAGAGTGTTGTCCACGTACCCTCGTAGACCGAAAGCGGAAGAGTTAGTACAACGTGGTTGATGTAGTCGTACGTCTTCACGATCCGATCGATCAAGTACCGAACGCACGACACCTCCGAGTTCTGCACACGTTCAACTCGATGACGTCCCTCGAACTCCTATCCAGCCGAGTGTTGAGGGAGAGTTTCGTCAGCACGACGGCGTGGTGACCATGATGATGTTCTACCGACGCAGGGCTTCGCCTAAGCACCACTACGATATGATCGAGGTGGATTATGGTGGAGGGGGGCACCGCACACGGCAAAGAGATCAAGAGATCAATTGTTGTGTCTTTGGGGTGCCCCCTGCCCCCGTATATAAAGGAGTGGAGGAGGGGGAGGGCCGTCCCTCTCTATGGCGCGCCCTAGGGAAGTCCTGCTCCCACCAGGAGTAGGATTCCCCTTTTCCTAGTAGAACTAGGAGCCCTTCCATGTAGTAGGAGTAGGAGGGAAGGAAAGGGAAGGGAAAAGGAGAAGGAAGGAAGGGGACGCCCCCTCCCTAGTCCAATTCAGACCAGCCCATGGGGAGGGGTGTGGCCACCCTTTGAGGCCTTTCTCTCCTTTCCCGTATGGCCCATTAAGGCCCAATACGAATTCCCGTAACTCCCCGGTACTCCCGAAAATACCCGAATCACTCGGAACCTTTCCGTTGTCCGAATATAGTCGTCCAATATATCGATCTTTACGTCTCGACCATTTCGAGACTCCTCGTCATGTCCCCGATCACATCCGGGACTCTGAACTCCTTCGGTACATCAAAACATATAAACTCATAATATAACCGTCATCGAACTTTAAGCGTGCGGACCCTACGGGTTCGAGAACTATGTAGACATGACCGAGACACGTCTCCTGTCAATCACCAATAGCGGAACCTGGATGCTCATATTGGCTCCTACATATTCTACGAAGATCTTTATCGGTCAAACCGCATAACAACATACGTTGTTCCCTTTGTCATCGGTATGTTACTTGCCCGAGATTCGATCGTCGGTATCTCAATACCTAGTTCAATCTCGTTACCGGCAAGTCTCTTTACTCGTTCCATAACACATCATCCCGCAACTAACTCATTAGTTGCAATGCTTGCAAGGCTTATAGTGATGTGCATTACCGAGTGGGCCCAGAGATACCTCTCCGACAATCAGAGTGAAAAATCCTAATCTCGAAATACGCCAACCCAACAAGCATCTTCGGAGACACCTGTAGAGCACCTTTATAATCACTCAGTTCCGTTGTGACGTTTGGTAGCACACAAAGTGTTCCTCCGGTAAACGGGAGTTGCATAATCTCATAGTCATAGGAACATGTATAAGTCATGAAGAAAGCAATAGCAACAAACTAAACGATCAAGTGCTATGCTAACGAAATGGGTCAAGTCAATCACATCATTCTCTAATGATGTGATATCATTAATCAAATGACAACTCATGTCTATGGCTAACTTAACCATCTTTGATTCAACGAGCTAGTCAAGTAGAGGCATACTAGTGACATACTGTTTGTCTATGTATTCACACATGTATTATGTTTCCGGTTAATACAATTCTAGCATGAATAATAAACATTTATCATGATATAAGGAAATAAATAATAACTTTATTATTGCCTCTAGGGCATATTTCCTTCAGCTGCCACGGGAGGGTAGGACAAAAGATGTCATGCAAGTTTTTTTCCATAAGCACGTACGACTATATACGGAATACATGCCTATATTACATTGATGAATTGGAGCTAGTCCTGTGTCACCCTATGTTATGGTTGTTACATGATGAACCGCATCCGGCATAATTATCCATCACTGATCCGGTGCTTACGAGTTTTCTATATACTGGTTTACGCTTATTTACTTTCCCGCTGCTACTGTTACAATCACTACAAAATACCAAAAACATTACTTTTGCTGTCTTTACTTTTGTTGCTGCTACCACCACTATCATATTAATTTGCTACTAAACACTTTGCTGCAGATACTAAGTTTCCAGGTGTGATTGAATTGACAACCCGGTTGCTAATACTTGAGAATATTCTTTGGCTCCCCTTGTGTCGAACCAATAAATTTGGGTTGAATACTCTACCCTCGAAAGCTGTTGCGATCCCCTATACTTGTGGGTTATCACCATCTGACACACATTGCTCATTCTATGGTTTAACCGACTCAAATTGCCTTCATGCCTGGACAACACATACTTGAGGGGGTGGTCGTCCTCCATGAAACACCACATGAAATCCAGTCGAAGAAACTAGATGGAGTGGTTTTCAAAGTGGATTTTGAAAAGGCTTAATGATAAGGTGAAATGGCCATTCTTACAACAAACCTTATGTATGAAAGGGTTTGATGTGACCTGGAGGAAGCAGGTCAAATCTTTTGTATAGGAATGCGTGCTATTTGTGAGCTGCGTTAGGATTTGCTTGAAGAGGAGAGGATGATGCAGTATAGTAGAGATAAGTATTTTCCTCAGTTAAGAACCATGGCTATCAATCCAGTAGGAGAACCACACAAAACCTCGTGAACAGCACCTACACACAAAAGAATAAATACGTGCACCTGATGTTATCAAGGAGGTTGTCAATCCCTAGGCGGTTAATTGCAAGGATCAAGTATGTTAATGGTAGATAGATAAACAAAAACACAAAATAAAATAACGGTAAATAAATTGCAGCAAGGTATTTTTGGATTCTAATATATGATAAAGATAGACCCAGAGGCTATCGTTTTCACTAGAGACTTTTCTTTCGAACAAAAAGCATACGGTGGGTAAACAAATTACTATTGGGCAATTAATAGAAAAACGCATAGTTATGACAATATCCAAGACAATAATCATGTATATAGGCATCACGTCCGAGAAAAGTAGACGAACTCCTTCCTGCACCTATTACTATTACTGCACACATCGACCACTATTCAGCATGCATCTAGAGTAATAAGTTCATAAAGAATGGAGTAACGCCTTAAACAAGATGACATGATGTAGACAAAGTTAACTTAAGCAACATGAATAAACCCCATCGTTTTATCCTTAATGCCAACAATACAAATACGTGTCTTGTTCCTTTCTGTCACTAGGATATAGATCACCGCAAGATTGAACCCATTATAAAGTATCTCTCTCATTGCAAGATAAATCGATCTAGTTGGCCCAACCAAACAGATAGATCAGAGGAAAATACAAAGATATAATAATCATGCATAAAAGAGTGTAGAAAAGACTCAAATAATAATCATGCATAAAAGCTATAATAATTATTTGCTTTTCTATCAATTGTCCAACCGTAATTTGTTTACCCATCGTATGCTATTTTCAAGAGAGAAGCCTCTAGTGTAAACTATGGCCCACGGGTCTACTTTTATCATATATTAAAACAAAAAAATACCTTGCTGCGTTTTTTCTTTATTTATTTTATTTTATATATTTTTTGTTTGATCTATCTATCTATCACCATACAATTTAATCTTGCCCGTAGGGATTGACAATCCCTTGTTCGCGTTGTGTTGCAGGGATTTATTGTTTGTGTGCAGGTGCTACTAACGAGGTGTTGCTTGGTTCTCCTACTGAATTGATAACTTTCGTTCTTAACTAAGGGAAATACTTATCTCTACTGTACTGCATCATTCTCTCCTCTTCGGGAAAATCCCAACGCAGTTCACAAGTAGCAGCACCCCCCTGGCCGCGCTATGGGCCCTTGTGGCTAGCTCTTAAGTCGGTTGGAGCCCTTCTTTTGCCGCAAAAAAGCTAATTTCCAGAGAAAAATCCCTTAAAATGTTAGCCTGATCGAACTTATGGATCTCCGGCAATAAAAGAAACAGTATTTGGACAGAAAACAGGAGCAAAAAACGGAGAGACGGAGAAAAGAGATCCAATCTTAGAGAGGCTACCGCCCCTCTGAGAACCATGGTGGCCAACGACCAGAGGGTAGAACTTAGGGGAGGCCATGGATGAACAAGCCGTGGGGACCTCTCTCCCTCTCTCCCAGAGGTCAAAATGGTCAAGTAGAGGTCAAAGGGCTAGAGGTTAAAAGGCAATTGCCTTTTTTAGCAACAAAAAAATCAAACCAGTAAAAAAAGAATGAAAGAGTGGGCTTTCTAGATACAAGGCCGTAGTTAATATTTGCTTTTTTCTTTGAGAAAGCAGTGATTGTTTGATTTATCTATAAAAGAATTGTGAATATTTGCTGCAGGGTAGTTGTTCTCATGTTACGCGTCACTGGATTCCACTGCATGCATCATTGGTGTCGTAGGCCGCTCTCTTCTAGATGAGGCCTACGAAGGCGCCGGGCCCGGCCGGCCTCCCGGCCATGTTCTACCAACGCCACTGGGCGCTTGTTAAGGACGATGTGTGTGCTGCGGTTCGTGAGTTCCTCGCTGGAACTGCGGCCCCCGATGGCTTCAATGACACGATAATTGTAATGATCCCGAAAGTAAAGTCACCTGAATTATTGGCGCAGTTCTGCCCTATCAGTTTATGTAACGTACTATATAAGATTGCGGTGAAGGCACTGGCCAATCGCTTGAAGGTTGTTCTCCCTTTCATGATCTATGAGGAGTAGACTGCGTTTGTACCGGACAGACTTATAACTAATAATGTGTTGGTTGCATATCAGTGTGTCCATGCTATTCGGAAGAGGAAAAGGAGGAAACCTATCTGTGCGGTCAAGCTGGATATGATGAAGGCATATGACAGAGTTGAGTGGGATTTTCTTGAAAAGATGTTGAAGTTTGGCTTCTTTGGTCACTGGATAGAGATGGTCATGAGATGTGTGAAGTCTGCAAAATTCTCGGTGAAACTTAACGGTGGGCTCTCTGAGAGTTTTGATCCCACCAGAGGGCTTCGACAGGGGGATCCGCTTTCTCCATACCTTTTCTTGTTTTGTGTGGAGGGCTTCTCTGCATTACTGAAGGAGGCTCAGAGAGAGGGAAACATCAAGGGGGTGTCGTTTGGAGGTGGTGGCCCAACGGTTACCCACCTTCTCTTTGCTGACAATAGCGTGGTCTTTGTGGAGGTTTCAAGGGCAAATTTCGAGACCCTACGCTCCATATTGCATGACTATGAAGCAGCATCGGGCCAGAAAGTAAACCTTCATAAATCAGCGATCTTTTTTGGTAAAGACACCCCAGATGAAGACAAGAACGAGCTCAAGCATGTGCATGGAATAACGGAGGAGGCCCTGAGTGAACGATACTTAGGCCTCCCTATGGTGATGGGGAGGGCTAAGGATGGTACGTTTAAGTACGTTGATGTCTACTACACAACCTTCTTCTTGTAGACGTTGTTGGGCCTCCAAGTGCAGAGGTTTGTAGGACAGTAGCAAATTTCCCTCAAGTGGATGACCTAAGGTTTATCAATCCGTAGGAGGCGTAGGATGAAGATGGTCTCTCTCAAGCAACCCTGCAACCAAATAACAAAGAGTCTCTTGTGTCCCCAACACACCCAATACAATGGTAAATTGTATAGGTGCACTAGTTCGGCGAAGAGATGGTGAAACAAGTGGTATATGGATAATAGATAAAGGTTTTTGTAATATGAAAATATAAAAACAGCAAGGTAACTAATGATAAAAGTGAGCGTAAACGGTATTGCAATGATAGGAAACAAGGCCTAGGGTTCATACTTTCGCTAGTGTAAGTTCCCTCAACAATAATAACATAATTGGATCATATAACTATCCCTTGACATGCAACAAAGAGTCACTCCAAAGTCACTAAATAGCGGAGAACAAACGAAGAGATTATGGTAGGGTACAAAACCACCTCAAAGTTATTCTTTCTAATCAATCTGTCGGGCTATTCCTATAAGTGTCACAAACAGCCCTAGAGTTCGTACTAGAATAACACCTTAAGACACAAATCAACCAAAACCCTAATGTCACCTAGATACTCCAATGTCACCTCAAGTATCCGTGGGTATGATTATACGATATGCATCACACAATCTCAGATTCATCTATTCAACCAACACATAGAACCTCAAAGAGTGCCCCAAAGTTTCTACCGGAGAATCACGACGAAAACGTGTGCCAACTCCTATGCATAGGTCCATGGGTGGAACCCGCAAGTTGATCACCAAAACATACATCAAGTGGATCATAGAATACCCCATTGTCACCACAGGTATCCCACGCAAGACATACATCAAGTGTTCTCAAATCTTTAAAGACTCAATCCGATAAGATAACTTCAAAGGGGAAACTCAATCCATTACAAGAGAGTAGAGGGGGACAAACATCATAAGATGCAACTATAATAGCAAAGCTCGCAATACATCAAGATCGTATCACCTCAAGAACACGGGAGAGAGAGAGATCAAACACATAGCTATTGGTGCATACCCTCGGCCCCGAGGGAGAACTACTCCCTCCTCGTCATGGAGAGCACCGGGATGATGAAGATGGCCACCAAAGAAGGATTGCCGCCTCCGGCAGGGTGCCGGAACGGGTCTAGGTTGGCTTTCGGTGGCTACGGAGGCTTCTGGCGGTGGAACTCCCGATCTATTGTGCTCTCGGATGTTTTTAGGGTATATGGAGATATATAGGCGGAAGAAGTACGTCATGGGGGCCACGAGGGGCCCACGAGGGTGGAGGGCGCGCCCCCTACCTCGTGGCCTCCTTGAAGCTTCCCTTACGTGGATTCCAAATCTCCTGGGTTGCTTTCCTTCTAAAAATAAGTTCCGTGAAGTTTCAGGTCAATTGGACTCTGTTTGATTTTCCTTTTCTGCGATATTCTAAAAACAAGGTAAAAAACAGAAACTGGCACTGGGCTTTGGGTTAATAGGTTAGTCCCAAAAATGATATAAAAGTGTATAATAAAGCCCATAAACATCCAAAACAGTAGATAATATAGCATGGAGCAATCAAAAATTATATATACATTGAAGACGTATCAGCATCCCCAAGCTTAATTCCTGCTCATCCTCGAGTAGGTAAATGATAAAAACAGAATTTTTGATGCGGAGTGCTACTTGGCATAATTTCAATGTAATTCTTCTTAATTGTGGCATGAATATTCAGATCAGAAAGATTCAAGACAAAAGTTTATATTGACATAAAAATAATAATACTTCAAGCATACTAACTAAGCAATTATGTTCTCTTAAAATAACATGGCCAAAGAAAGTTCATCCCTACAAAATCATATAGTTTAGTCATGCTCCATTTTCGTCACACAAGAATGCTCTCATCATCCACAACTCCGATGACAAGCCAAGCAATTGTTTCATACTTTAGTAATCTCAAACCTATAAACTTTCACGCAGTATATGAGCGCGAGCCATGGACATAGCACTATGGGTGGAATAGAATATAATGACGGGGGTTATGTGGAGAAGACAAAAAAGGAGAAAGTCTCACATCAACGAGGCTAATCAATGGGCTATGGAGATGCCCACCGATTGATGTTAATGCAAGGAGTAGGGATTGCCATGCAACAGATGCACTAGAGCTATAAATGTATGAAAGCTCAACAAAAGAAACTAAGTGGGTTTGCATCCAACTTGCTTGCTCACGAAGACCTAGGGCACCTGAGGAGGCCCATTGTTGGAATATACAAGCCAAGTTCTATAATAAAAATTTCCACTAGTATATGAAAGTGACAAAGCAAGAGACTCTCTATCATGAAGATTATGGTGCTACTTTGAAGCACAAGTGTGGCAAAGGATAGTAGCATTGTCCCTTCTCTCTTTTTCTCTCTTTTTTATTTATTTTTTTATTTGGGCCTTTTCCCTTTTTTATGTCCTTTCTCTTTTTTGGGGCCTTCTCTTTTTTATGGCCTTTCTCCTTTTTTTATTCCTCACTTGGGACAATGCTCTAGAAAATGATGATCATCACACTTCTATTTATTTACAACTCAATGATTACAACTCGATACTAGAACAAAGTATGACTCTATATGAATGCCTCCGGTGGTGTACCGGGATTGCGATGAATCAAGAGCGACATGTATGAAAAATTATGAACGGTGGCTTTGCCACAAATACGATGTCAACTACATGATCATGCAAAGCAATATGACAATGATGATGCGTGTCATAATAAACGGAATGGTGGAAAGTTGCATGGCAATATATCTCGGAATGGCTAGGGAAATGCCATAATAGGTAGGTATGGTGGCTGTTTTGAGGAATATATAAGGAGGTTTATGTGTGAAAGAGTGTATCATATCACGGGGTTTGGATGCACCGGCGAAGTTTGCACCAACTCTCAATGTGAGAAAGGGAAATGCACGGTACCGAAGAGGCTAGCAATGATGGAAGGGTGAGAGTGCGTATAATCCATGGACTCAACATTAGTCATAAAGAACTCACATACTTATTGCAAAAATCTACAAGTCATCAAAAACCTCGGCACTACGCGCATGCTCCTAGGGGGATAGATTGATAGGAAAAGACCATCGCTCGTCCCCGACCGCCACTCATAAGGAAGACAATCAAATAACACCTCATGTTTCAAATTTGTTACACAACGTTTACCATACGTGCATGCTACGGGACTTGCAACTTCAACACAAGCATTTCTCAAATTCACAACTACTCAACTAGCACGACTTTGATATTATTACCTTCATATCTCAAAACAATCATCAAGCATCAAACTTCTCTTAGTATTCAAAACACTCATAAGAAAATTTTACTAATCTTGAATACCTAGCATATTAGGATTTTAAGCAAATTACCATGCTATTTAAGACTCTCAAAATAATCTGAGTGAAGCATGAGAGTGCATCTATTTCTTCAAAATAAAACTACCACCATGCTCTAAAAGATATAAGTGAAGCACTAGAGCAAATGACAAACTACTCCGAAAGATATAAGTGAAGATCAATGAGTAGTCGAATAATTATGCAACTATGTGAGGACTCTCTAACATTAATAATTTCAGATCTTGGTATTTTATTAAAACATCAAGCAAAACCAAAAGTAAATAAAATTACGCTCCAAGCAAAACACATATCATGTGGCGAATAAAAATATAGCTCCAAGTAAAGTTACCGATGAACGAAGACGAAAGAGGGGATGCCTTCCGGGGCATTCCCAAGCTTAGGCTCTTGGTTGTCCTTGGATATTACCTTGGGGTGCCTTGGGAATCCCCAAGCTTAGGCTCTTGCCAATCCTTATTCCATAGTCCATCGAATCCTTACCCAAAACTTGAAAACTTCACAACACAAGACTTAACAGAAAACTCGTAAGCTCCGTTAGTATAAGAAAATAAATCACTACTTCAAGGTACTGTAATGAACTCATTCTTTATTTATATTGGTGTTAAACCTACTGTGTTCCAACTTCTCTATGGCTTATAAACTATTTTACTAGCCATAGATTCATCAAAATAAGTAAACAACACATGAAAAACAGAATCTGTCAAAAACAGAACAGTCTGTAGTAATCTGGATCAAATGTATACTTCTGGAACTCATAAAATTCTAAAATAAATTTATGGACCTGAGGAATTTATCTATTAATCATATGCAAAAAGAATTAACTAAATATCACTCTCCAAATAAAAATGGCAGCAATTCTCGTGAGCGCTAAAATTTCTGTTTTTTACAGCAAGATCAACAAGACTTTCCCCAAGTCTTCCCAACGGTTCTACTTGGTACAAACACTAATTTAAAGCATAAAACCACATCTAAACAGAGGCTATATGAATTATTTATTACTAAACATGAACAAAAATCAAGGAATGAAAATAAAATTGGGTTTCCTCCCAACAAGCGCTATCGTTTAACGCCCCTAGCTAGGCATGATGATTTCAATGATGCTCACATAAAGGATAAGAATTGTAACATAAAGAGAGCATCATGAAGAATATGACTAGCACATTTAAGCCTAACCCACTTCCTATGCATAGGGATTTTGTGAGCAAACAACTTGTGGGAACAAGAATCAACTTGCATAGGAAGGTAAAACAAGCATAACTTCAAAACTTTAAGCACATAGAGAGGAAACTTGATATTATTGCAATTCCTACAACCATAAGTTCCTCCCTCATAAGAATTTTCAGTAGCATCATGAATGAATTCAAAAATATAACCATCACCTAAAGCATTCTTTTCATGATCTACAAGCATATAATTTTTATTACTCTCCACATAAGCAAATTTCTTCTCATGAATAGTAGTGGGAGCAAACTCAACAAAATAACTATCATGTGAGGCATAATCCAATTGAAAGTTAAAATCATGATGACAAGTTTCATGGATATCATTATTATTTATAGCATACAAGTCATCACAATAATCATCATAGATAGGGGGCATGTTCTCATCATAACAAATTTTCTCATCAAAACTTGGGGGACAAAAAATATAATCTTCATCAAACATAGCTTCCCCAAACTTGTGGCTTTGCATATCATTAGCATCATGGATATTCAAGGAATTCATACTAAAAACATTGCAATCATGATCATCATTCAAATATTTAGTGCCAAACATTCTAATGCATTCTTCTTCTAGCACTTGAGCACAATTATCCTTTCCATCATACTCACGAAAGATATTAAAAAGGTGAAGCGTATCAGACAAACTCAATTCCATTTTTTTATAGTTTTCTTTTATAAACTAAACTAGTGAAAAAACAAGAAACTAAAAGACTCGATTGCAAGATCTAAAGATATACCTTCAAGCGCTAACCTCCCCGGCAACGGCGCCAGAAAAGAGCTTGATGTCTACTACACAACATTCTTCTTGTAGACGTTGTTGGGCCTCCAAGTGCAGAGGTTTGTAGGACAGTAGCAAATTTCCCTCAAGTGGATGACCTAAGGTTTATCAATCTGTAGGAGGCATAGGATGAAGATGGTCTCTCTCAAGCAACCCTGCAACCAAATAACAAAGAGTCTCTTGTGTCCCCAACACACCCAATACAATGGTAAATTGTATAGGTGCACTAGTTCGGCGAAGAAATGGTGAAACAAGTGGTATATGGATAATAGATAAAGGTTTTTTTATCTGAAAATATAAAACAGCAAGGTAACTAATGATAAAAGTGAGCGTAAACGGTATTGCAATGATAGGAAACAAGGCCTAGGGTTCATACTTTCGCTAGTGTAAGTTCCCTCAACAATAATAACATAATTGGATCATATAACTATCCCTCGACATGCAACAAACAGTCACTCCAAAGTCACTAATACCGGAGAACAAACGAAGAGATTATGGTAGGGTACGAAACCACCTCAAAGTTATTCTTTCCAATCAATCCGTTGGGCTATTCCTATAAGTGTCACAAACAGCCCTAGAGTTCGTACTAGAATAACACCTTAAGACACAAATCAAACAAAACCCTAATGTCACCTAGATACTCCAATGTCACCTCAAGTATCCGTGGGTATGATTATACGATATGCATCACACAATCTCAGATTCATCTATTCAACCAACACATAGAACCTCAAAGAGTGCCCCAAAGTTTCTACCGGAGAATCACGACGAAAACGTGTGCCAACCCCTATGCATAGGTTCATGGGCGGAACCCGCAAGTTGATCACCAAAATATACATCAAGTGAATCACGTGATATCTCATTGTCACCACAGATACGCACGACAAGACATACATCAAGTGTTCTCAAATCTTTAAAGACTCAATCCGATAAGATAACTTCAAAGGGGAAACTCAATCCATTACAAGAGAGTAGAGGGGGAGAAACATCATAAGATGCAACTATAATAGCAAAGCTCGCGATACATCAAGATCGTATCACCTCAAGAGCACGAGAGAGAGAGAGAGATCAAACACATAGCTACTGGTACATACCCTCAGCCCCGAGGGAGAACTACTCCCTCCTCGTCATGGAGAGCACCGGGATGATGAAGATGGCCACCGGAGAAGGATTGCCCCCTCCGGCAGGGTGCCGGAACGGGTCTAGATTGGCTTTCGATGGCTACGGAGGCTTATGGCGGCGGAACTCCCGATCTATTGTGCTCCCTGGTGTTTTTAGGGTATATGGAGATATATAGGCAGAAGAAGTACGTCAGGGGGGCCACGAGGGACCCACGAGGGTGGAGGGCGCGCCCCCTAACTCGTGGCCTCCTCGAAGCTTCCCTTACGTGGATTCCAAGTCTCCTGGGTTGCTTTCCTTCTAAAAATAAGTTCCATGAAGTTTCATGTCAATTGGACTCCGTTTGATTTTCCTTTTCTACGATATTCTAAAACAAGGTAAAAAAACAGAAACTGGCACTGGGCTCTGGGTGTTGGGGAACGTAGTAATTTCAAAAAAATTCCTACGCACACGCAAGATCATGGTGATGCACGGCAACGAGAGGGGAGAGTGTGATCTACGTACCCTTGTAGACCGACAGCGGAAGCGTTAGCACAACGCGGTTGATGTAGTCATACGTCTTCACGGCCCGACCGATCAAGCACCGAAACTACGGAACCTCCGAGTTTTAGCACACGTTCAGCTCGATGATGATCCCCGGACTCCGATCCAGCAAAGTGTCGGGGAAGAGTTCCATCAGCACGACGGCGTGGTGACGATCTTGATGTACTATCGTCGCAGGGCTTCGCCTAAGCACCGCTACAATATTATCGAGGATTATGGTGGAAGGGGGCACCGCACATGGCTAAGAATATGATCACGTGGATCAACTTGTGTGTCTAGGGGTGCCCCCTGCCCCCGTATATAAAGGATCAAGGGGGGAGGCCGGCCGGCCCCTATGGCGCGCCAAGGAGGAGTCCTCCTCCTAGTAGGAGTAGGACACCTACTAGGAGGGGGAAAGAAGTGGGGAGGGAGAAGGAAAGGGGGGCGCCGCCCCCCCTCTCCTAGTCCAATTCGGACCAGGGGGGAGGAAGGCGCGCGGCCCACCTTTGGCTGCCCCTCTCTCTCTCCACTAAGGCCCATATGGCCCATTACTTCTCCCGGGGGGGTTCCGGTAACCCTCCGGCTCTCCGGTTTTCTCCGAAATCACCCGGAACACTTCCGGTGTCCGAATATAGCCGTCCAATATATCAATCTTTATGTCTCGACCATTTCGAGACTCCTCGTCATGTCCGTGATCACATCCGGGACTCCGAACTAACTTCGGTACATCAAAATGCATAAACTCATAATATAACTGTCATCGTAACCTTAAGCGTGCGGACCCTACGGGTTCCGAGAACAATGTAGACATGACCGAGACACGTCTCCGGTCAATAACCAATAGCGGGACCTGGATGCCCATATTGGCTCCTACATATTCTACGAAGATCTTTATCGGTCAGACCGCATAACAACATACGTTGTTCCCTTTGTCATCGGTATGTTACTTGCCCGAGATTCGATCGTCGGTATCCAATACCTAGTTCAATCTCGTTACCGGCAAGTCTCTTTACTCGTTCGTAATACATCATCCTCGCAACTAACTCATTAGTTGCCAATGCTTGCAAGGCTTGTGATGTGCATTACCGAGAGGGCCCAGAGATACCTCTCCGACAATCGGAGTGACAAATCCTAATCTCGAAATACGCCAACCCAACATGTACCTTTGGAGACACCTGTAGAGCTACCTTTATAATCACCCATTTACGTTGTGACGTTTGGTAGTACACAAAGTGTTCCTCCGGTAAACGGGAGTTGCATAATCTCATAGTCATAGGAACATGTATAAGTATGAAGAAAGCAATAGCAACATACTAAACGATCGGGTGCTAAGCTAATGGAATGGGTCATGTCAATCAGATCATTCACTAATGATGTGATCCCGTTAATCAAATAACAAAACTCTTTGTTCATGGTTAGGAAACATAACCATCTTTGATTAACGAGCTAGTCAAGTAGAGGCATACTAGTGACACTCCGTTTGTCTATGTATTCACACATGTATTATGTTTCCGGTTAATACAATTCTAGCATGAATAATAAACATTTATCATGATATAAGGAAATAAATAATAACTTTATTATTGCCTCTAGGGCATATTTCCTTCACTGGGTTAATAGGTTAGTCCCAAAAATAATATAAAAGTGTATAATAAAACCCATAAACATCCAAAACAGTAGATAATATAGCATGGAGCAATCAAAAATTATAGATACGTTGGAGACGTATCATACGTCAAGGATAGTGCTAAGGGCAAAGTATCAGGATGGAAGGGTCAAGGCTTATCAAAAATGGCAAGCGAGGTTTTAGTCAAATCCAGACTGCAATCCACACCAACTTTTACCATAACCTGTCATCTATTGCTTCAAACTTCTGGTGGGGTGAAACAGATGGTCATAAGAAGGTGCACTGGATTGGGTGGGACAAAATGTGCACGTGAAAGCATGAAGGATGGCTGGGCTTTAGGGACCCGGAAGCATTCAACCAAGCAATGTTCGCCAAAGCAGCGTGGCGCTTGCTACAAGTGCCAAACTCGCTGTGTGGACGAGTTCTAAAGGCGCGGTATTTTCCCGATGGGTCGATTCTTAATGCAATGTGCCCTGCCGGCGGATCATACACTTTCAGGAGTATCTTCCATGGCCGCGACCTCCTTGTTGACGGCTTGATCTGGCGTATTGGCGACGGTTCACGAGTATTGATCCACCATGATAATCGGCTCCCAAGGAGCGGTAGCCACAAGCCACTGGGCCAAAGCTACATCGCAGGTATCACATGTGTTGGGGATCTGCTCGAAGCCGATGGCTTCTCATGGGACAAACGGAAATTGCAGGAAATGTTCGCTCCGGATGAATCTCAAGAGATTCTTCAAATACTAGTTGGGGGACTGGCGGTGCAAGACTACCAAGCTTGGAACTACACCAACAATGGTATCTTCACGGTCCGCTGGGCATACCATCTACGCATGAGCCAGAAGAGGGTAAGATCCGGACGGCTAGAGTCTTCATCCTCGGTGGCGGATCACAAGTCTTGGCTGAGCCTTTGGGACACGATCGCGTCGGGCAAAGTTAAAATCCATATGTGGAGGTTGATTCGAAACGGGCTTGCTGTGGGAGCGGAACTATTAAGGAGGAAGATCAAGCAGGGTGTTTTTTGCACTGCGTGTGGGCGGGAAGAAACAAACTACCATAGATTCTGGGGTGGCTATCATTCTGTTAAGTTCTGGAAGATAATGCAGTCGGAATTGGGGGTACCGGTGGCGATCCCGCCGGAGTCGGCTTGCTCCCAGAGTGCGTTGTCGAAATGGTTGATGTCGTGGTTCACGGAGGCTACGGATGACGAGCGAGCGGTGTAACACCCTCGATGCGACTATAACTCCCACGTGTCGAGGCACGACTTAGAGGCATAATCGCATTGAAGGCAATGTCGCAAGTTAGGCAATCTTCACAACATCCCATGTAATATAATTAATAAAAGGGGAGATAACATAGTTGGCTTACACTCGCCACGTCAATCAAGTACATAAAATAGCATTACATCAACCAAACACTCATGGCCCGACTACGGCGCCAAAATAAAAAGATAACCCAACATGCGACACGGTCCCGATCACCCCCAACTGGGCACCACTACTGATCATCAGGGAAAGACACGTAGTATCGTTGAGAGTCCTCGTCAAACTCCCACTTGAGCTCGAGCGCGTCACCTGGAGCGGAATCATCAGGCCCTGCATCTGGTCTAATAGTAACCTGTGAGCCACAAGGACTCAGCAATCTCGCACCCTCGCGATCAAGACTATTTAAGCTTAATAGGTATGGCAAGGTAAATATATGTGGAGCTGCAGCAAGCGACTAGCATATATGGTGGCTAAACTGTTCGCAAAAGAGAGCGAGAAGAGGAGGCAAAGCGCGAGCGAGAAACTAGAGAGCAACCTGCGCAAGCATTACTCCAACACCGTGTTCACTTCTCGGACTCCGTCGAGAAGAGACCATCACGGTAACACACTTAGTTGATTCATTTTAATTAAGTTAAGGTTCAAGTTATCTACAACCGGACATTAACAAATTCCCATCTTCCCATAACCGCGGGCACGGCTTTCGAAAGTTCAAATCCCTGCAGGGGAGTCCCAACTTAGCCCATGACAAGCTCTCACGGTCAACGAAGGAATAGACCTCCTCCCAAGACGTTCCGATCAGACTCGGTACCTCGGTTCTTCAAGACACTTCGACAGGTTAAAACTAATCCAGCAACACCGCCTGAATGTGACGACAAATCCCGATAGGAGCTGCACATATCTCGTTCTCAGGGCACACTCAGATTGTCCAAACTTCCGGTAGGCCAGCCCAGAGTTGCCCCTGGTGGCCACCGGCGGCTGATGAGGTGGACCAACACTCAGAGGAGCACTGGCCCGGGGGGTTAAATAAGATGACCCTCGGGCTCCGGAAACCCAAGGGAAAAAGAGGCTGGGTGGCAAATGGTAAAACCAAGGTTGGGCATTGCTGGAAAAGCTTTAATCAAGGCGAACTATCAAGGGGTTCCCATTATAACACCGATATGACGGAAACTAAGGTGGCAAGAGTGGAACAAAACACTAGGTGAGAGGCCGAGCCTTCCACCCTTTACCAAATATATAGATGCACTAAGATAACATGGCAATATAATGATATCCCAACAATTAAATAAATGTTCCAACAAGGAACAGTCTCCAATCTTCACCTGCAACTAGCAACGCTATAAGAGGGGCTGAGCAAAGCGGTAACATAGCCAATCAACAGTTTGCTAGGACATGGTGGGTTAGAGGTTTGACATGGCAATTTGGGAGGCTTGAAAGAAAGTGGTAGGCATCATAGCATTGGCATAGCAAAAGAGCGAGCATCTAGCACAGCAAAGATAGTAGAGATTTCGAGGGTATGATCATCTTGCCTGCAAAGTTGTCAGAGTTGACTGGATCCTCGAAAGTAAACTCAACGGGCTCCTCGTTAGCGAACTCGTCTCTCGGCTCTACCCAAACAAGACAAACAAGCGAACGGAACACAATCAACCACGTGCAAAGGTCAAACAATATGATGCAAAGATGGTATGCGATGCGGGATGCATATGCAAGATTTGACAAGGGATGCATGAACCTATCCTCAACTTGGAATTCCAAGTGTGCCACTGGAAAGATGAGATGAAATCGCTTGAAAACGATATAAAGAACGCCAGAATCGGAGTTACGGTTTGGAAATGGCAAGCAATTCAAATATGACTATGTTCTGCGATTTACAGCAAGTAGTCATCTAAACGTAACAAGATGAACATGCTACAGCACCCAAAACATGACAACAAAATACATGGCAGGGATGCATTCATGATGCTTAACAAAAGTCTAGCACTGAGCTACGGCCAATTCATCCATTAACAGGTTCAAACAAGCATGGCAAAAATGCATATGGCAAACAGATTTCAGACTTAGTGAAAATAACACTTGTCTGGAATTTCAGATCAGGTAGCACTCTTCGGAGCAACAAAACTATATGCTACAGGAACTGAACATGGCAAAGTAAAGCATGGCATGGAGCTACTCAAAGAGCTTAACAAAAGTCCCTTAGTGACCTTGAGCCAAAAGGGATCAGAAAATACATTTGCAAGCATGTGAACATGGCAAAAACATAATCAGATCACAGACTTGGTGAAAACTGAAGCATGCTGAAACAGATATCAAGTAGGCATGTTTACGAGCTCGATGCACTCACCACAGAGCAATTCATGACAAACTAAGCATACGTCCATCAAGAATACACAAAATGCAAGCTAGACATGGCAAGAACAATAACATAGCATGCACGGATCAACTACAACATCCTCGGCAAAATTGCTAACAAGTAGACAATCTGCCCAGATTCACGAAATAACAAAAGTAGATGTCGATTGACTCAAGCTAGGGTGCTCCATAATTGCAAACAAAGACATGGATGGATAGAGCACTACAAGATTAACAAAACATCCTTACTGATCATCCTCAAAAGAGGCACGGATCACTAGGAAACAATATGAACATATGGCCATATGAGATAAACAGCTCAAGGACTTGGTGGAAATGCCAAATCCCTGAAATCAGCATTACCAAGTGCCTCACTTTGCAAGCTTGTGCTAGTCACCACACACATCACAAAAATACATGGGTTGTACCCCTGAAAATATGGCAAAACCCTTAACAAAACATATGTAGAGCTCATGGGCATATCATGCACACAATAATCATGGCAAAAATGACAAATATCTAAATGGAGCAGCAGATCTGACAATTATCTCAAGTAGCACTCTTCCAACAGCATTTCGGGCATCAAGATGAACTCAAATGAAAATAATGCAATGGAATGAAATGATGTACTCTCTGAAACGAACATTTTGATATGCTATATGCCCAAAACGGAGCTACGGATGCAAAGTTATAGCACGATGAACATGGGCATATGAACTAGGGTTTCGGGAGAAAGTCAACCGAGATTTCGGATCTCAGATCTGCACGCTTCCCGAGGTCACCGGAGCTGTTCGCCGGAGAAGAAGCCGAGGTAGCCGGACTTGCCGAGGTTCGCCGGAGAACGGTGGGTCTCGCCGGGATCTTGAGGAGAAGGACGGGGGCGGCCGGATCCGGTCGCCGGGGCGCGGCTCCCGCGGCGGCGAACGGTGGAGGCGCGGGCGGAGCGGCGGCGGGCTCCGGCGCGCTGGGCGGCGGACGATGATGGCGGCGGTGGCCGGCGAAGGAGAGGCGGGCGGCGCTCGGGCGCGGGTGAGGGAGCCGGGAGGCGGGCGAGGCAACGGGCCTCGGGGGCCCCTCCTGGGCCTCCCGGGCCGGCGATGTGGGGTGGCCGGCGGGCGAGTGGCCCAGCGCCACATGGCAGCGGCGGGCGGATCGGACGTGTCTGGCGCCGTCCGGACGTGTCCGGCGGCGGCGGATGTGAGATTTTTAGGGTTTCGGGGGAGGAGACCCGTGATTTGGAAAGGGGGGTCTTTATATAGACATAGAGGGAGCTAGGAGAGTCCAAATGAGGTGCGGTTTTCGGCCACGCGATCGTGATCAAACGATCTAGATGATGGAGATGGTTTTGGTGGGTTTTGGGCCAAATTGGAGGGGTGTTGGGCTGCAGCACACACGAGGCCTTTTTGGTCCCTCGGTTAACCGTTGGAGCATCAAACGAAGTCCAAATGGTACGAAACTTGACAGGCGGTCTACCGGTAGTAAACCAAGGCCGCTTGGCAAGTCTCGGTCCAATTCGGAAATGTTTAATCCCCACACACGAAAGAAAGGTAGAAATGACCACCGGAGGAGAACGAAGCGCCGGAATGCAAAACGGACAACGGGGAAAATGCTCGAATGCATGAGATGAACACATATGCAAATGCAATGCACATAATGACATGATATAAGATGCATGACAACGATAACAACACACGGAGACAAAAACCCGAACCCGAGAAAATAAAATAACTTAAGGCCGGAAACGGCAAGAGTTGGATTACATATTGGGAAAGTCATATTCGGGGTGTTACAACACTCCACCACTATGAAAGGATCTCGTCCCGAGATCTAGGACTGAAAGAACGCCGGGTACTCAGAACGGAGGTGATCCTCGCGTTCCCAGGTAGCTTCACGGTCAGAATGGTGTGACCACTTGACTTTGAGGAATTTGATTGACTAATTGCGAGTCTTGTGTTCAGTCTCTTCAAGAATAGCAACTGGGTGCTCACGATAAGAGAGATCTTCTTGGAGCTCAATGTCCTCGAAGTTGACGGTGCGGTCAGGAGTCTTGAAGAACTTTCGGAGCTGAGAGACATGGAACACGTCATGAACATTTGCAAAGTTTGAAGGAAGCTCAAGTTGATAGGCGAGATCGCCTCTCTTGCTGACAATCTTGAAAGGTCCCACGTATCTGGGGGCAAGCTTCCCTTTGATACCGAAGCGACGAGTACCTTCCATAGGAGAGACACGGAGGTAGACATGATCTCCGATCTCGAAAGCCAAATCACGGTGCTTACTATCATAGTAGCTCTTCTGGCAGGATTGGGCTGCTTTGAGGTTATCTCGAATGACTTTGCACATTTCCTCTGCCTTTGTGATTAAGTCATTTCCCAAAAGCTGACGTTCACCGGTTTCGGACCAGTTGAGAGGGGTACGGCACTTCCTGCCATGCAGAATTTCAAATGGGGCCTTGCCCGAACTTGCTTGAAAACTCATGGCCCGACTACGGCGCCAAAATAAAAGATAACCCAACATGCGACACGGTCCCGATCACCCCCAACTGGGCACCACTACTGATCATCAGGGAAAGACACGTAGTATCGTTGAGAGTCCTCGTCGAACTGGGACTCAGCAATCTCGCACCCTCGCGATCAAGACTATTTAAGCTTAATAGGTATGGCAAGGTAAATATATGTGGAGCTGCAGCAAGCGACTAGCATATATGGTGGCTAACTGTTCGCAAAAGAGAGCGAGAAGAGGAGGCAAAGCACGAGCGAGAAACTAGAGAGCAACCTGCGCAAAGCATTACTCCAACACCGTGTCACTTCCTCGGACTCCGTCGAGAAGAGACCATCACGGTAACACACTTAGTTGATTCATTTTAATTAAGTTAAGGTTCAAGTTATCTACAACCGGACATTAATAAATTCCCATCTGCCCATAACCGCGGGCACGGCTTTCGAAAGTTCAAATCCCTGCAAGGGGAGTCCCAACTTAGCCCATGACAGCTCTCATGGTCAACGAAGGAATAGACCTCCTCCCGAGACGTTCCGATCAGACTCGGTACCTCGGTTCTTCAAGACACTTCGACAGGTTAAAACTAATCCAGCAACACCGCCCGAATGTGCCGACAAATCCCGATAGGAGCTGCACATATCTCGTTCTCAGGGCACACTTCAGATGTCCAAACTGTACAACTAAAACCAAGCCCCGAGTTGCCCCGGGTGGCGCTGCAGGCTGACGAGGTTGGACCAACACTCAGAGGAGCACTGGACCGGGGGGGGGGTTTAAATAAGATGACCCTCGGGCTCCGGAAACCCAAGGGAAAAAGAGGCTAGGTGGCAAATGGTAAAACCAAGGTTGGGCATTGCTGGAAAAGTTTTAATCAAGCGAACTATCAAGGGGTTCCCATTATAACCCAACCGTGTAAGGAACGCAAAATCCGGGAACATAACACCGATATGACGAAAACTAGGGCGGCAAAAGTGGAACAAAACACTAGGCGAGAGGCCGAGCCTTCCACCCTTTACCAAGTATATAGATGCACTAAGATAACATGGCAATATAATGGTATCGCAACAATTAAATAAATGTTCCAACAAGGAACAGTCACAGATTGGTTGAAATTGAAACCATTTAGGTTGCAATCTTCACCTGCAACTAGCAACGCTATAAGAGGGGCTGAGCAAAGCGGTAATATAGCCAATCAACGGTTTGCTAGGACATGGTGGGTTAGAGGTTTGACATGGCAATTTGGGAGGCTTGAAAGCAAGTGGTAGGCATCGTAGCATTGGCATAGCAAGAGAGCGAGCATCTAGCACAGCAAAGATAATAGAGATTTCGAGGGTATGATCATCTTGACTGCAAAGTTGTCAGAGTTGACTGGATCCTCGAAAGTAAACTCAACGGGCTCCTCGTTAGCGAACTCGTCTCTCGGCTCTACCCAAACAAGACAAACAAGCGAACGGAACACAATCAACCACGTGCAAAGGTCAAACAATATGATGCAAAGATGGTATGCGATGCGGGATGCATATGCAAGATTTGACAAGGGATGCATGAACCTATCCTCAACTTGGAATTCCAAGTGTGCCACTGGAAAGATGAGATGAAATCGCTTGAAAACGATATAAAGAACGCCAGAATCGGAGTTACGGTTTGGAAATGGCAAGCAATTCAAATATGACTATGTTCTGCGATTTACAGCAAGTAGTCATCTAAACGTAACAAGATGAACATGCTACAGCACCCAAAACATGACAACAAAATACATGGCAGGGATGCATTCATGATGCTTAACAAAAGTCTAGCACTGAGCTACGGCCAATTCATCCATTAACAGGTTCAAACAAGCATGGCAAAAATGCATATGGCAAACAGATTTCAGACTTAGTGAAATAAACACTTGTCTGGAATTTCAGATCAGGTAGCACTCTTCGGAGCATGAAAACTATATGCTACAGGACCTGAACATGGCAAAGTAAAGCATGGCATGGAGCTACTCAAAGAGCTTAACAAAAGTCCCTTAGTGACCTTGAGCCAAAAGGGATCAGAAAATACATTTGCAAGCATGTGAACATGGCAAAAACATAATCAGATCACAGACTTGGTGAAAACTGAAGCATGCTGAAAACAGATATCAAGTAGGCATGTTTACGAGCTCGATGCACTCACCACAGAGCAATTCATGACAAACTAAGCATACGTCCATCAAGAATACACAAAATGCAAGCTAGACATGGCAAGAACAATAACATAGCATGCACGGATCAACTACAACATCCTCGGCAAAATTGCTAACAAGTAGACAATCTGCCCAGATTCACGAAATAACAAAAGTAGATGTCGATTGACTCAAGCTAGGGTGCTCCATAATTGCAAACAAAGACATGGATGGATAGAGCACTACAAGATTAACAAAACATCCTTACTGATCATCCTCAAAAGAGGCACGGATCACTAGGAAACAATATGAACATATGGCCATATGAGATAAACAGCTCAAGGACTTGGTGGAAATGCCAAATCCCTGAAATCAGCATTACCAAGTGCCTCACTTTGCAAGCTTGTGCTAGTCACCACACACATCACAAAAATACATGGGTTGAAATATGGTAAAACCCTTAACAAAACATATGTAGAGCTCATGGGCATATCATGCACACAATAATCATGGCAAAAATAACAAATATCTAAATGGAGCAGCAGATCTGACAATTATCTCAAGTAGCACTCTTCCAACAGCATTTCGGGCATCAAGATGAACTCAAATGAAAATGATGCACTGGAATGAAATGATGTACTCTCTGAGACGAACATGGGTATATGAACTAGGGTTTCAAGAGAAAGTCAACCGAGATTTCGGATCTCAGATCTGCACGCTTCCTGAGGTCGCCGGAGTTGTTCGCCGGAGAAGAAGCCGAGGTGGCCGGACTTGCCGAGGTTCGCCGGAGAACGGTGGGTCTCGCCGGGATCTTGAGGAGAAGGACGGGGGCGGCCGGATCCGGTCGCCGGGGCGCGGCTCCCGCGGCGGCGAACGGCGGAGGCGCGGGCGGAGCGGCGGCGGGCTCCGGCGCGCTGAGCGGCAGACGACGATGGCGGCGGTGGCCGGCGAAGGAGAGGCGGGCGGCTCTCGGGCGCGGGTGAGGGAGCCGGGCGACGGGCGAGGCAACGGGCCTCGGGGGCCCCTCCTGGGCCTCCCGGGCCGGTGATGTGGGGCTGCCGGCGGGCGAGTGGCGCGGCGCCACGTGGCAGCGGCGGGCGGATCGGACGTATCCGGCGCCGTCCGGACGTGTCCGGCGGCGGCGGATCTAAAATTTTTAGGGTTTCGGGGGAGGAGACCCGGGATTTGGAAAGGGGGGTCTTTATATAGACATAGAGGGAGTTAGAGAGTCCAAATGAGGTGCGGTTTTCGGCCACGCGATCGTGATCGAACACTCTAGATGATGGAGAGGGTTTTGGTGGGTTTTGGGCCAAATTGGAGGGGTGTTGGGCTGCAGCACACACGAGGCCTTTTCGGTCCCTCGGTTAACCGTTGGAGCATCAAACAGAATCCAAATGGTACGAAACTTGACAGGCGGTCTACCGGTAGTAAACCAAGGCCGCTTGGCAAGTCTCGGTCTAATCCGGAAATGTTCAATCCCCACACATGAAAGAAAGGTAGAAATGACCACCGGAGGAGAACGAAGCGCCGGAATGCAAAACGGACAACGGGGAAAATGCTCGAATGCATGAGATGAACACGTATGCAAATGCAATGCATATGATGACATGATATAAGATGCATGACAACGATAACAACACACAGAGACAAAAACCCGAACCCGAGAAAATAAAATAACTTAAGGTCGGAAACGGCAAGAGTTGGATTACATATTGGGAAAGTCATATCCGGGGTGTTACAAGCGGTCATGGTTCAGGGTGCATGTGCGCTCTGGCTCGCGAGGAATAATGCACGCGATGGGCAGCGGATTGAGGAGGCAGATATGATAGCAAAAAGAGTCTTCCATCTTATGGGCGAGTGGCAATCGATACATGGCCGAAAAAGCAAGCAAAACACACTGGCGGTGAAGGAGAAATGGAGGCCCCCGGAGGAGGGGTGGGTGAAGGTAAACGTCGACGGAGCCACATCGAAAGGGGGGACAGCGGTGGAGCCGGGCTGGTATTTCGGAACCATGATGGTGCTTTCTTGGGAGGCCTTTGCCATGTCCTTCCACTAAGAAGTGACCCCGCAAGGACTGAACTCCTGGCGTGCAGAAGGGCCGCACAGGTGGCTGAGGAGCGGAACATTGCCAACCTACATATCGAGATAGACTGCAAGGAGATCCTATGTAAACTACAAGGCACGCAAAGGGACTTCTCACCGCTAGGGCCTGTGGTGGAGGAGGTCAAGCGTCTGCTGGCCTCGAGGGAGAGCCGGAAGATTTCGTGGGTTAGGCGTGATGCTAATAAAGCTGCCCACTTGTTAGCTAGGGAAGCAGTTTCAACTAAGTTAAGCAAGGTGTGGCTGCATGTGTCCCCAGATTTTATTGTACAGACTATTTCGGACGAAATCCCCGTGTGGGGTGCTTAAATAAAGGTGCGATTGAATTTTTTTTTAAAAAGATGCATGATGTTGTGGCTGAAATATCAAAAATATGCGTTTTCTTGAACCGTGGAAAATATTCATCTCTCATTCCGTTCGTCTCTCACTAAAAATGCGTCGAAAAGGACCCTTTGTTTCGGTTTTTTCCTCCGCGATTGTATCATCCACGAATGTATATTGCTTCTAAGTAATCAATAAAGCTCATGATTAGCAAAAGAAGGACCCTAACCGGGCGCGTCTTCCTTGTGTCCACATCGAATCAAACAATCACTTAAATTACATCCATTATTATTCGTCTTGAACCAAGTATGTATTTACAAAAAAAAAAAAAAAAAAGATGACCGGACGGCACGCGACGTGCGAAAGCCGAATGCAACAAGGTTGGGAGACGACCCGACGCCGTCGACAACGCAGGGCGGGTCCGATCTCCAACGTCACGCACAGGATCATATGTGTGTAAGTTTATACGTAGAGGTCCATATACATCTCCCCTAAGCTAACTACTGAGAGCACCACAGCTCGCAGCAATGTTATCGCAGGCCGAGGCTAAAAAGGTAAACAAGAGAGGAAAACGACGCTCCATGCCGTATGAAGAAGAAGAAGGAGAAGAGAAGAAGCGGGCGAGGCGCGAGGCAGGAAACCGTCGGCGGCCTCTCGTCCCCAGCTCCGGCAATCTGTGGTCGATGGATCTATCACTTCAGGTGGACGAGAAGCCATCATGCTATGATCTCATCCGGCAAGGCCAGGAACCGCGTTCGCTTCTGAAACACCACAGAAACAAAAATCACAGGAGAAGATGTCAGCAAAAGCGACGGGTAATTGGTGTCAACCAATTGCTGATCTGTTCACGCATCAGGGGACGACAACGATAGGCCGAGATTTGCTAGATCAGAACATCAGGTACATGAAAAAGTACATGCCGAGGCCAACAATGATTTACTTGTGAAAAGAAATGACAGAAAAGTCCTAATGAAAGGTTCTGCCGATGTAATATCCCTTATCTCCGAGAGAGAAAAACTGGCGCAGGTAGAAAGCGATTGCTAAATGGTGTCATGGTGACGAGATTAACTTCAAAGAGATAGTTACCCGCAAAAACAAAGAACTTCAAAGAGATAGTTCCCCTGGAAACAGCTTCAATGAGATAGTATCATGCCACCATCTAACCGTCGCCTGCTGCTGCCTAAACTACTTTAACGGTTAGGATTTGCTGGTTTGACTTTAGGTGCTCAACACTAAATTAATTTAACCAGTAAGTTGACAGTACATTAGTGACGGTGACCGGAAAGAATCAGCCCAAAGGTACACTAATGGGTATAAACCGGATCGAGCAACTTGTCTCGTTATGATCCCTGAAAATTTCTCTCTCGCTCTGGACACCTGGTCAGAGATGCGACTCTCGGCCTGTTTCTTCTGCTACCGTGGAATAATAATTCAGGTACGAGCAGTTTTAACATGGTCCCTTTTACCCCCGCTTTTCACATGAGAGGTAAGAGTATAAAATAGATCTGAGCCATTGATCTCATTAATTAATGGTCTGATTAACTCTTACCTTCTTATCTCACATGTAAAAAGAGAAGGTAAGAAGGATCATGCTAAAATTTGCCTTCAGGTACTTCTAATGTTTTGAAATGGCCATTTAAGATCATCTCGGGTACGCAGACATAGACTTTCCACAGATCAGACTGTAGATCAGTTCTAGTAGCTATTAGAAATGTGGAAGGAACGTCAGAATGGCTGCTATGCTGAATCCGCAGACTAAAGACTATCCATACTACGAAACGCGACAGTTTTAGGTTGAAGATTGAACAGGGCTATTGCTGACTTGCTGTGCTAAAATATCTGTTGACAACGTCGAAGGTTCAGAGAGCTCGTTCTGAAACTTCAGCACGCGAACTATTTTCCAAGGTAGATCTATGACTGCTACAGCTATGTTTCATCCGCAGCCAGAAACTAAGAATTGTCTCGTGTCTCCAGATATTCAAGTAGGAGTATGACAAGCAACTGTATTTTGCATCATCACTCAACCAGTCCTATCCTAGAATTGATCGCCAACAAATAACTACCGTAGTAACGTGTCCTGAAAAACCTCAAAACACGCTATTCAATACTTAAGACACATCTGCATCGGCCGAGAATACTGGTCACACCATTAACAGCTCCCAATCGTTCCCCATTGCATACGCAGGGATCCCATGGCGTATCAGTATTTGATGCTTTGACTTTTCACAGTCCATAACAAAGATATAGGCATGCTGCTAGAGATGCTCCTCTGGCTTGTTTACATATTCCTAGACAAACCGCGTGAAAGAGAGAAATATTTGCATGCTATGTTTAGCATACAAAAACGTCTTATATTTTGAAACAGAGACAGTGTGAATTAGTCGAAGCTAATTTTCATAGGAAACTTTATTGGATAATAAACGGTGAGGACCATTTATCCGCTTTACATAAACTATATACATTCTTAATTTATTATTTTATAATTTGTGTTGGTCAAAGAAACAATGTTGTAATACATTTTTTGGGGTGAAAGTTTCCACATTATTTGTTTGACCGGGCAATGAGATACTAACATTTATCCTGAATTTATTTTAAGATTTCCGGCGATGCGCGTTTAGTGGGAAGAGATGTTCTCGTTGGCTACGAGGCGTCAACGATGACTTTGTAAAATCTCAAGATGATATATCGGCTTAGTCTCTCGGAGGTGCTCATAGGGATAGGGTGTGTGTTCATAGAGGATGAGTGTTAGCGCGTTTCTATGAACGCTTGCGTCTGTACTGTGTTAAAAAAACATTTTGTTTTCCTTTCACACGAAACTTTTTTTGAAGTGCAGATGAGCGAAAAGCAATACAAAAGGACTAATCTATACAGTGATTTGATTCAGACCATAATAACTTTGAATAAAAAACTTTGAAAGAAGCAGTGCATTACCTCCTTCCGGCTGGCCTTGACGTCCGCTGATGCATACTCCGGCGTGCGGGGTAAAGCGGGCCACCTATCCGGCGTCTTCGCCGTCTCTACGCCCCTCTCCGGCGTCGTCGGCATCATGAACCTGGCACCCCACTCGGGCGTGACGGCGAACCTGGGACTCCGCTCTGGGGTTTGCGCGAACCTGCCGGCGCCCCAGTCCGGCGTCGGCACGAACCGCGGGCTCCGCTCTGGCGTCTGCGCGAACCCACCAGTGCCCCAGTCCGCCGTCGGCAGGAACCGCGGGCTCCGCTCCGGCGTCACAGCGCCGTTGGCGGCGCAGAGCTGCATGATCTTAGCGGCCGCCTCGGCGGCGTCCCGGCTCTCGCCCATAAGCTTGGCGACCTGCGCCTTGGGCAGGCGCATCCTGAGCTGGACCGGCCCGCCCTCGGAGGCGGTGGACATCGGGGAGGCCGGCGCGGTGCCCGAGGTCGGGAAGGTGAGGTCGGAGGTGGAGCGGCGCGTGAGCATGAGCGACTCGAGCCTCTCGCGCGCGCCGACGTGGAGCGCGCCGGACCAGGCGCGGCGCGGGGGCACGGTGGGGCGGGGCAGCGCGACGAGGAAGTAGAGCCGGCCCGGGCGGAGCAGCGCGTCCTGCTCGAGCGGGCGCGCGCGGACGCCGAGCAGCTTGACCTGCTCCGACTCGAGCAGCTGGAAGCCCGGGTGGTCGCGCAGCACGGCGCCCGCGTACGCCGGCGGCTTCACCCTGAAGGCGGTGCCGTCCAGCTGCATCACCTTGGCGCCCTTGCGCCGGCCGCCGATGCTGTTGCCCATTGCCTGCCGGCTGCCGCTCCTTGCTCCCACGCTGCGCTCTCCTCCCGGCGGCGGCTGCGTTTTCTCTTGTCTTTGGCCGCCCCCTCTCCTCTTCGCTGATGGTGCGTGGGTTCGGTTCGCGTGGTTCTTTGCGGTGATTGTGCGTGTGGGGTGTGCGAGTTTAAAACGGGCGAGCGAAAAAGGGGCAGACAGGTTTGGGAGTCAAAGGTTCACGCGAGTATTGAGCTTGACGTAGACTGGAATTATACTGTATTATTTTATTTTTTGCGGGAATACAGTATTATTTTCTACAAAGCTTAGCTAGCCCCCCACTACACTGAAAGTGGAAGGCAGGAGGTTAAAGTCGGTTCTACTGCATGCATGTCTAACTAACTAGAGTATGAGTAAGGATGAAAACACGTTTTTGACCGTCCAATTAATTAAGCTCGCATTTCCAGATTCAGAAGCAAAACGCAGAACTAATCGTGATCTTACTACTAGTAACTTTTTAAGCGTACTTGTCTGAACACTTAGGTTATTTTAGGGTGGCAAAGGGTAGGTTCGCTTCGGCTGTGCAGAACCGAGGAAGCATGCTGCAGGCGTAAAATTTAAACTAGATATACTCCGTACTTGTGCAAAACTGACTTGGTACCTAATTTGGTGGGAGGAAATAAGCCAGAGCCTTCAATTACCGCGAGCAGCGTTTGTGGCACAGCTTCTTCTCTCTCAGCATCAGATCACGTTATATTTACCGTGCTAGCAAACGCAACGAGCTCGGCCAGTCGAAGAGCTCGCCGAAACCGGCCGCCCGCCGTGTCATCTCGTGGCCAACTTTGCATGTGCCGTTCCTCCATTTTTAAACCCCTTGACGTTGATCTTGCACCTGCAGCCATTAACCTCCATTTGTATTTGTAGTAAGTGGGTTCGTACGTGGCCTGGTCTCTCCGTTCTCGAAGCCATGGCACTGCAGCGACAACAGCGCGGGTGCCGTACCGCCGGATTCGCCACGGCGGACGGCCCGGATCCAGATGGTGCATCCTTCACGGCACAGAGCGGTCCTCCTTTTTGCGCCCGTCACGGACCGAGGAATGTCCGCCGGCGGCGGCGGCGGCGAGGTCAAGCGCGCCCATGCATCGTATTAATGCTCTGCAAATCCGTTTCGCGGGATCGGGTGCCGGGAGGAGTCCGGCGATCCACGGCAACCGTACGTCGTGTCGCGTTGCGCATCTGCATGCAGACGGCCGTTGTCGTCTGTGGGACTGTAGCTCGGGTTTGCCCTTCCGCTCAAGGCGAACGAGGCCAAAGCACATGCTCATGTCCTGTCCTCCTTGTGTGCACGTTTGAATCGGCCGAGCTTCCGTCGTGAAATACGTGACGTGGTCGTTTTCCCACACTGTTAGATGTTCTACGCGCCCAGTGGGTCAATTTTCTACAGTGTTGAGGATCTGCAAAATGAACAGTTACAGATTAATTACCTGGAAAATTTTGCAGCTGTATGAATATTTTTCTTGTAAAAGATGCTACGGCGACCAAGAAAAAAAATCATGCATGGCACTGCGAAATGAGCTCACGGTACTGTGTGCTGCTAACCAGTCGTACTGTAGCTCGTTAGACTAGCAAACCATGTTGACACTGTACGCTAACCCTGGACCGATCTAGGCAGCGACGAAGAACGAGTCTCTCTCTTGCCACCAAGTGTGCCACGAGACTCATGACCTACCAATCCACATACACCAGGTGCAAACGTAGACCACGTGTGTTCCTTTTCCTCTCTGTGTACCTTCCCAGGATCCTGACTCAGCGTCCTACGTGACATGTGCTCGATCGTCACGACGCACCTTCCGTCCTCCTTTCCGGCCGGAGCTAGCAAAGCAGAACCAGAACATGGCCGATATCTCATACTAACGCATGCATGCGTGCATGCATGATGTTCTCTCTGCTGCGGTCGTTGGGCTTATCTGCATATGGTTCGTGCTCGATCAGCAGGGAATCTGCAACGGCATCCATCCAACGTAAAAGGCTAAACGCCAAGCATTGGTTTTGGCTCCGTTTTGTATCGATCTCGTCGTTGTCGCCGGTTGCACTTGCAGAGACGTCTCCCCGGAGCCGGAGAGGAGAGCGCCGTACATTGTCCACTTCTTGTCCTTTCTAGTCTGATTGTCAGGGCCCATTCGCGCGATCGATCGACCAGCCGGCAAAGCCGTGGTGTGTATGCACCTGCAGCTATGTTTGCTGTCTATCGCGTTGCTGTTGTCCACGGTCAAGTTCATGGACAGTAGGTGCGTACGTGGTATGCTCCTCCAGTTTCAGCGGCTGAGTGTTAATTTTGGACTCATATATGCTGATATGCACTGGTTAACGACTTTGGCGCAGCGATGTGAAGGACTGAACGTGCATCCGGCACATGCGTGCGGGTGTGAGATGCGACACGACTTTGCCTCGCAGGTCAGCTGAGTGGGTGGCTGTGGCGCCGCCGCGCCGGCGACGGCCTGCCTGGACAATCAATCGGCCGGCGGTCGCGGTTGTTGTTGGTCCCGCGCGAGCGCGCGAAGGCATCGAAGTCACAGGGCAAGTAGGTGTCGCGCGGCAGGGCAGGGCGGCGGTGTGATCGGGTGAACCACGCCTCGAGGTCTCGCCGCCAAAGCCAACTAGCCAGGCCGATGATTTTCGGCGCATTCTCACCGCGCCGGTGGTATTCGACGCGACGGTGATGCCACATGATTGCTCGGCAATGGTTGGAATTAGACTGGGAAGAGGCATATGGCTGGCTGGCGCGGGAAGCGGCGGGGGTTGTTGGGGGAGCGTCAAAACTCCGTACCCTGCAGGTCATGTTTCGTTGGCCTGAGCGCTAAATACGAAACAGACGGTTTGTATTCCAGGGATGCATATCGCCCAGCGAAATGCCTGTTGATGCGTTTGCTACTGTGAAGGGTCATTGCCGTATGTGTCCGTATGTGTGGTCCTGCTACATGCTTTGGGTACGATCCACGTAAAGTTCCGGCCAAGTGTATTTCCAATGCTGACCCCTATGAAGAGTATTATATCTAGTAGTATCATGTAAACCAACTAGACAATTTTAACGAGGTTGCGTAAAATTAAATGATGAAAGAGATGGTTGAGTATCACATTATGATACCGTATCGTAATAAATCTATATTACCATGTGTCATGTATGGTAATAAATGAGACTGTCTATTATACTACTCTATGATACTATACACTACAGATGTAGTATCATACACTATGCATGATAGTAGTATATGATACTTTTCATTACGATCAGTCTAAAATAAACGTGTTTATGGCAATGGTTCGGATGCCCTTAAAGCCTCCTAGTTTGCGTTCGATTTAAGAAAAAACGGACTTCTAGACCATTACGTGGACTAATGGGTATCACTTTGGATGGAAAAAGACGCTTGGTCCAGACGGTTGTGAGCGGTTTGAAAGTTCGTGTTAAGGATGCCCTAATGAAACTTACCCTCTCTTTTCGCATAAAGGATAAGAAGGTAAGAGTTAATCAAACCGACTACTTAATGCAATCAATGATTAAAATCTATTTTATACTCTTACCTCTATGTGAAAAGGAAAAGTAAGAGGAAGCATGTTAAAACCTCATTATTCATTACTTTCTCTTGTTCTAAAGATTTATGTATTCAACTTATTTACTTCTGAAGATGTGAGTGTCTTTTTTTTTCATTTTTCAAAAAGGGACTTGTATCTATTATAAAGGTTTATCAGAAGTCCAAAACATCTCAAACATAATAAAAATTACGTCGAGGTCTACACCACCGAACGACAAATGTCGCTACTAGAATGAGTCGTCGACGCGTCATCGTCGTCTTTCCATACCAGAGCCAGCCCGGCCATATTGATGACAACCAAAAAGTCTTCGTGTACGTGTGTAACGTGTCCCTAAGAACCAATTCTCTGGAGCCGCAGTTATCACTGTCAAACCCTTAAACCGATCCGTAGAACATGACACGATGAGAGACCACGAACCTCGCCGCTCCGAGAAGTTGAGAGGAATCTAGGCCAGCGCTCTGTCTATTCCACCCCGGCAACGAAACTGAGAAGGATCAGAGTCTGAAAGAATGACTCGAAGGAGAAACATCGTCATCCGTCCGTACGGCGCCGCTACGAGGACCAGAACCTTAATTTATCTACTAGTCAAAGCCGCGGCACCAGGATTCCCCTCCCGCCACCCGCCACCGGCCACAGGAGCGGCACGCAGAGGGGAGGCTAGTCCATGGGCTCGTCGACAAAGATTGAGGAGGAAATCTTTACCCTAGTTGCCTTGCAAGTGGGAAAAGAAAGACATAAACGATCTATTTTCGCGTCCTTTTTTACACACATTACACTCATATGATCATAAGGCCTTTCCGGTTGTAACGGTTTTCACTTGTTTCATCATTTTTGCATTTCCACTCGGGTATTTATCAGGTTTATTCTTGTCAGTCAGACAAAACACAAAGATTCCTCTGCTTTCTTTCCTAGGGTGATCCTAAGCGGAAAACCGTCGTACGAAAGAAACTGTGCAATGTTAGTGTTCGTTATTATTATTAGAAGGGTTATATATAAATAGTTAGTCTTATAATAAATACGGTATATATTTAATTAAGGGTATCTCCAGCTGCGCCCTCAGGAAGACCTTCCCAGGCGTTTTTTTGCACCGGCGCCGAAAAATTGGCCTAGTCACGCCCCATGAGCCCGATTTTCGTCGGCTTGGGCCGAAAACAGCACCGGCGGACCCAGGCCGAACCCGGCGCGCAGGGGGGCGCCCGGGGGCGCCGGGGCGAACTGTTTTGGCGCGAAACAGCCGCGGGCCCGCCGCGTCAGCGACTCTACCCTCTTCTTGGCCCTTCGTCGTCCTCATCGCCTCGTTTCCCACGGCGAATCAATGCCAAAGCTGCCGCGCCGGTCAGCCTGCGCCATTGATGCCTCACGGGCGGCGCAGTGAAGACCAGATGACGCGCGTCCCTCGCCCTCCCTCGCCCGCCACGCGTACTCACGGCGGCTCGCGCACGGGCGCCGCCTCGGCCTATATAAGACGCGCCCCAGAGCACTCGGCGACTCGTACTCTCTCGCCGTCGTCGTTCCTCCCTCGCCTCTCTCTCACCGTCGTCGTTCCTCCTTCTCCTCTCTCTCGCCGTCTGCAGCACCCATGGCCGAGCGCTTCCCAGGCGACGGCGCGGCGGCGAACAGATTCGGCCGCCGCCATCTTCACGAGAGCG
This sequence comes from Triticum urartu, assembly GCF_003073215.2. NCBI lineage: Eukaryota > Viridiplantae > Streptophyta > Magnoliopsida > Poales > Poaceae > Triticum > Triticum urartu. The sequence goes on along the minus strand of NC_053028.1, from coordinate 164,910,131 downwards.
AGGCTCGCCTCCTTTTTGAGACCGAGTACCCGGTCCCGCCGGACATGCGGGTACCCGGGGCGTGGAGGATCAGCGCCGGCGGCGTGCCGGTGCCCCCGATACCCACCGGCGCGGCGCGGCGTGCGGAGATCGCACGCATCCGCTGGTCCCTGCCGCGTGCGGCGAGGGAGGGGCCACGGTACGTCCCCGACAGCCCGCTCTGGGAGCCCTACTTCCACCGCCGACACGCCGAGCAGCTCGAGGCCACCAACGGCGTCGAGCCCTCCGGCAGGCTCAACGCCGTCGGCCGGCGTCGGTGGTGGGGCGTGCCCGGGCGCACGTTGGAGGACGTCCTCGAGTACATCGAGGGCGGCAACACGCCGCGCCTCGAGTACCCCGCCCCCCCCCTTCCTTCTAACGCCGCCGGGGAAGCTCCTGGACCCCGAGGCGCATGGAGACCGGGGGGTCTTCCTCCTCGTTCGGCGGCTCGCCCTGCCTTCGCCCCGTCAAGCCGGAGCCCTAGGGCACGCCAGTCAGCGCGCGCACCCGCAGCTCCGGCGTCCGCATCGGCGCCAACGCCTCCCCACCCACCGGCCGCTTCGTCCTCGTCGAGCCCAAGCCGGAGCCCGGCCTCCGCGCGGAGTACGAGGAGATAGCCCGGCGCAGCTTCTCCGACGAGGACGCCCTGCGGTGGGTGCGGGACGACTACCTCCGCGATGAGATGGTCCGGTAGCGCCGGGCCCTGGAAGGAGATCGCCGCCCGCAAGCGTGGGCGCGAGGACGAGCACGGCGTCGTGGTCCTAGACAGCGACGACGACGACGACGCCCCCGGACCGTCCAACCCGCCGCGCCAACCGGGGGAGGGATGCAGCAAGGACGGCGGAGGTGTAGGCAGGGGCGGCGACGACGACGACGACGACGGCGGTGACTACACGCGGTTCTACAACCTTGTAACACCCCGGGTATGACTTTCCCAATATGTATTCCAACTCTTGCCGTTTCCGGCGTTAAGTTATTTTATTTTCTCGGGTTCGGCTTTTTGTCTTCGTGTGTTGTTATCGTTGTCATGCATCTCATATCATGTCATCATGTGCATTGCATTTGTATACATATTCATCTCATGCATTCGAGCATTTTCCCCGTTGTTTGTTTTGCATTCCGGCGCTCCGTTCTCCTCCGGTGGTCATTTCTACTTTTTTTTCGTGTGTGGGGATTAAACATTTCCGGATTGGACCGAGACTTGCCAAGCGGCCTTGGTTCTCTACCGGTAGACCGCCTGTCAAGTTTCGTACCATTTGGACTTCGTTTGATGCTCCAACGGTTAACCGACGGACCGAAAAGGCCTCGTGTGTGTTGCAGCCCAACACCCCTCCAATTTGGCCCAAAACCCACAAAAACCCTCTCCATCATCTAGAGCGTTCGATCACGATCGCGTGGCCGAAAACCGCACCCCATTTGGACTCTCCTAGCTCCCTCTATGCCTATTTAAAGAACCCCCCCCCCGGAATTTTCTCCTTCCCCTTCCTTCCGAAACCCTAAAAATCTGCATCGCGCCGCGCCGGACGTTTCGTCCGCCGCCGCCCGCGACCACTAGCAGCGTGACACGTGGCATCGTCCCCGCCGCCGCCGCTCCGGCCCGGGAGGCCCGTGGCCGCCCCCCGCGGGATCCGCCGCCGCCCGGGGCTTCGTCTACCTCCGCCCCGCCGCCTGGGTCATCGCCCCGCCGCCCCGGAAGCCCGACGCCTGCGCCGCCACCTCGCCGTCGAAGACCCCGGCCGCCGCGCCGTCGCTAGCCCTCGCCGGCCGCCGCCTCCCCACGGTGCCGCGCGCCTCGCCTCCGGCCAGATCCGGCCGCGGGAGGACCAGATCCGGCGACCCCGACCTTGCCGGCCGTGTGACGCCCCCGATTTAATCGTACACTAATCATGCACGCAAATGTGTACGATCAAGATCAAGGACTCACGGGTAGATATCACAACACAACTCTACAAATAAAATAAGTCATACAAGCATCATATTACAAGCCAGGGGCCTCGAGGGCTCGAATACAAGAGCTCGATCATAGACGAGTCAGCGAAAGCAACAATATCTGAGTACAGACATAAGTTAAACAAGTTTGCCTTAAGAAGGCTAACACAAACGGGGATACAGATCGAAAGAGGCGCAGGCCTCCTGCCTGGGATCCTCCTAACTACTCCTGGTCGTCGTCAGCGGGCAGCACGTAGTAGTAGGCACCTCCGGTGTAGTAGGAGTCGTCATCGAAGGTGGCGTCTGGCTCCTGGGCTCCAACATCTGGTTGCGACAACCAGGTAGAAGGGATAGGGGGAAAAGAGGGAGAAAGCAACCGTGAGTACTCATCCAAAGTACTCGCAAGCAAGGAGCTACACTACATATGTATGCATTGGTATCAACTGGAATAAGGCATATGTGGACTGAACTGCAGAAAGCGGATAAGGGGGGATAGCTAGTCCTTTCGAAGACTACGCTTCTGGCAGCCTCCGTCTTGCAGCATGTAGAAGAGAGTAGACTGAAGTCCTCCAAGTAGCATCCGCATAGCATAATCCTAACCGATGATCCTCCCCTCGTCGCCCTGTGAGAGAGCGATCACCGGTTGTATCTGGCACTTGGAAGGGTGTGTTTTATTAAGTATCCGGTTCTAGTTGTCATAAGGTCAAGGTACAACTCCAAGTCGTCCTGTTACCGAAGATCACGGCTATTCGAATAGATTAACTTCCCTGCAGGGGTGCACCACATTCCCCAACACGCTCGATCCCATTTGGCCGGACACACTTTCCTGGGTCATGCCCGGCCTCGGAAGATCAACACGTCGCAGCCCCACCTAGACCAACAGAGAGGTCAGCACGCCGGTCTAAACCTAAGCGCCCAGGGGTCTGGGCCCATCGCCCTTAGCACACCTGCACGTTGCGTGGGCGGCCGGAAGCAGACCTAGCCTAGTAGGCGTTCCAGTCCAATCCAGCGCGCGCCGCTCCGTTGCTGACGTCACGAAGGCTTCGGCTGATACCACGACGTCGAGTGCCCATAACTGTCCCCGCGTAGATGGTTAGTGCGTATAGGCCAGTAGCCAGACTCAGATCAAATACCAAGATCTCGTTAAACGTGTTAAGTGTCTGCGAACGCCGACCAGGGCCAGGCCCACCTCTCTCCTAGGTGGTCAACCTGCCCTGTCGCTCCGCCTCAAAGATCCACTCGCGGGTGCTCCTACGAGCCGACCCGTCTTTAATCACCACATGTATAAAAGTAAATAGTATATACCCGTGATCACCTCCCGAGTGATCACGGCCCCGATAGTATAGCACAGCAGACGGACAAGGATGTAGGGCCACAGATGGAAATACTAGCATCCTATACTAAGCAAGTAGGATTGCAGGTAAAGGTATCAACAGTAGTAGCAAGGACAGGCTATGCATCAGGATAGGAATAACGAAAACAGTAACATGCTACACTACTCTAATGCAAGAAGTATAGAGGAGAGTAGGCGATATCTGGTGATCAAAAGGGGGGCTTGCCTGGTTGCTCTGGCAAGAGAGGGGGGTCGTCAACACCGTAGTCGTACTGGGTAGCAGCGGCGTCGGTCTCGATGTCTAGCGAGAGAAGAGGGGGAAGAAACAATAAATATAATGCAAACAAATGCATGACGATGCATGACATGACAAAAGCGTGATGCTAGGTGTGCCCTAACGCGGTACGAGGTGGTACCGGTGAAGGGGGGAAACATTCGGGAAATTATCCCTAGTGTTTTGCGTTTTCGGACAGACGAACCGGAGGGGGAAAGTTGCGTGTTCGCTATGCTAGGGATGCGTGGCGGATGAACGGGCTGCGTATTCAAATTCGTCTCGTCGTTCTGAGCAACTTTCATGTACAAAGTATTTTCATCCAAGTTACGGATTAATAGATATGATTTTCTAAAGATTTAAATTATTTTCTGATTTTAATTATATATTTAATTCCAACATTATCCAAAACAGTGTGTGATGACGTAGGCATGACATCAGAGTGATGTCAGCAGGTCAACTGGTCGGTTGACCAGTCAAACCAGACAGGTGGGTCCAGTGGGACCCACATGTCATTGTCAAGGGCCTTAACAAAGTTTTAAAACTAACTAAAATGGGTTAATTAATGGGTGGCCCCAGCAGTCAGTGTCTAATTAGGTTTTAGATAATTAACTTAATTAATTAGTAGTTTATTTATTTGTTTTCATTTGTTTTATGGCATGGGGCCCGCATGTCAGTGGCAGTAGCTGCCACGTCAGCGAAGTTGACTTGGTCAACGTGGTCAGTTGGGCCCCCCAGGCCCACAGGCAGCGACCCAGGGGTGGGGCCAGCCTAGCCACGTCGGCGGACGGTGCCGGAGCGACTCCGACGACCCAACAGAGGCGGCCCCTCGCCGGAGTTGGCCGGAATCGCGCTAAAGGGGCACCAAATCGGGCGCGGCCAGGCTCTCTGGAATGGCCTCTTCGCGCCGCGTCCGATGGAGGGGAGCACGACGGCGGGGGTGGCCAGAATGGTCGCCTAGAGCTGCGGGCGTCGGCGGGAGAGCGGCGTAAGGTGCGCAAGGGGAGGGGCGAGCCGTAGGCGAGCGCGGAGCAGGGGGACGCGGGAGAGAGGCGGGCGCGCAGACACGCGCAGGCGGCGAGCGCGTCCGCGCAGGGGCCAAGCATGGCCAGGGCACGACCCGGTCGCGTCGAGCGCTGGTCAGGGGAGGGAGTGGCTGCAGGCAGCGGGCGGGGCTCGGCAGTGAGCGCGCGTGCGTGCGCGCGGACGGCGCCGACGATGGAGGGGAAAGAGTGGAGGTCGGGGCCTCACTGCGAGGCGTAGGGACGTGGCAGCGGTGGTTGAGGTGGAGTCGGGGACGACGGTGCCCGCGAGGAGGAAGGCGACGGTGGCGTTGGGGGTCGAGGCGACGAGGTCCAGGCGGCGGCGCGGGCTCCGGGCGACGACGGGCGGCATTAGGCGGGCGCAAGGCGAGCGGCGGCGAGCGCAGGGGCGCTGCCCCGATCTGGATCGGGGGCGGGTGCAGAGGCGAGGGGAGGAATTGTGGGGGGGAGTGGGGTGTGCGGTTAGGGTTCCTGGGGTGGGGGCATGTGTAGGCCAGAGGTGGGCCGGCCTGGGCCAGTTGGGTTGGCCGGCTGGGCCGGTTGGCCCATGTGGGGAGGGGGGGTTGTTCTCCTTTTGTTTGTTTTTTTACTGTTTTACTTTTAGTTTTCTTTATTTTAGTTTTATATAAAAGAAAATCATCACTAGCACCTAAGTTAATACTTTTAAATATACTACTGCCACATTAATTCTCAACCCAAATTAAAATACTTTAATAATTTATAAAATTCAAAAGGTATTTATTTTAATATTTAAACCTATGTTTTAATTATTTTGAACACTTAAACATTTTATTAAATTTAGGTTTCTCCACCACTATTATCCATGATTTATTTAATACCTTTACAACATTTTAGTTTTGACTATGGAAATCTTTTATTGTTTCCCTCATTTTAAATCTTGAATTTGAATCGGTTCCGAACTAATGTGAGATTAGCAACAATAACCGAGGTGATGTGGCATCGTTAACGTGGGATTACTGTAGCTTAATTATCCGGGCGTCACAATTCTCCTCCACTACAAGAAATCTCGTCCCGAGATTTAAGAGGGAAGTAAAGGGGGGAAGGTTCGGGTTACGAAATTCTAGGGAGTGTTCTTGGTCTTGGTTGTCTTTCTCGAAGAGGTTGATCCACTACATTGATGTCTTCATTTCGCTGTTTCAGGTCATCATGATGAAGTTGTCGTCCTTTCTTCGGGAACTCCATCGTACTTACGAATAGGTAAGGGGCAGCTTTACAACAATTGAATGTTATAAGGGAAATTCATTTGGGGGTATCCCAAGAATGATCATAAGGGTATCTCTCGAGTTGAACAAATAAAACACATCGAGAGCAAAGTAAGAAGGTACCATAAGAAGTTTGAAACGGATAGACAATCGTCGTTGCCTGAAACAAGGCAACGGGTATAGGTATTATGTTTAATACCAGAATCGATGATTCCCCGAAAGGTGGCTCTTGAATTACATACGAAGCCAAGCGTGAGGAATAACTTTGGAAACAGGGTTGTACATGAGAGTCAGGTTTCGATCCTGTGGAACTATGGGTTATGGGCCCACCATGTGGGTTATAGCCTAACATTTATGTCGGCAACAACATCGGTACCAAGGACGAGGGACGAAGAGAACCATTTTCCTGCTCGTTGAACGAGGCAGACCAATAGGCAAAATTCTCGTCCATCGGTGGCTACCGGAATGTCATCAACAATAGTAACAGGGTCTTACTGACAGAGTGGTACAACAAGGTGCTTAGCTAAGCAGGGAAATGCCACTGCTCAGATAAGTCAGATTACTAGAAATGTTAATTAATACAATGGGAAGGATAGTATGATTATCAGATTAAACAGATCAATGGAAAGGAAAATGTTTTTGAACACTTATTTCAGGGGTATATCCTTCCCAAGGACAAATAGAGCATGATATCCCTGGCAGGATATTAAGTAGAAAAACCCTTTAGGAAAGGGGAGAGAAATTTCATGACATTACCCATACAACGGTGATTGGATAATTGAGCAAGAAACATTTAGCACTGGGCTTAAAATGTTCTTGTTGAAAAATGGAGTACCATAGACATGCTTCGAGATAGCATTGATGTGGTCATCAAGTAAGGGGTCGGAATTTGGATGCACAAAGGATTCACCAGGAACAACTTATAGCATAAGTCTTATGATTTCCTTAGGGAAGAATCGCTAAGCTTGCTAAAAAGGGAACTATAACAATAGGTCCTCCGGCCAGGGGTGATAGGCATGACCTCACCTTACCGATATATAAGGACCAATGTTATAACTCTTGGAAATAAGTCCCAACCATCATATCTGACTGAGATTCAGATCTGGTTGGTGCCATGATACCTCAGACGCAGGATGTCCGAGATGAAAAGGTGCAACACAAATCGACGAGACGACATTGTAAGATTCTCGGGAAATGAACTATGGAAGTGGGTCCCAAAACAATAGTTCATCATTAGACCAAGGAGAGGATGAGGAGGTGGCTGATTGACTCAGCGACAATCCATTGACATTTCCAAAAAGGATGGATTTCCACAACTATGTGAACAAGGAGATAACATTTATCAGATCAAATGATATAATGAGGTATGCTGGAGGAAAACATACACAGTTAAACATTGGTAGAAAGATGCGCCCGAAATATGGTTGGGCTGCACGACCAATGTCAGAATGGTGATTCAATAATCAATAGTCTAAGAATGAATGGCCGGCCATTAACTTCAAAGTAATAAGGTTGCTAGAAAGGCAGAATCCAAACAGCACCGTTCACTTGTTGGTACCCCGGTTGGAATCAACACGAGGACCAAGAAAGAATGGTGATGATGAGAAGTATCACTATTCCAAGAATTCTTAAGAGGTGGAGCAATCCTCACAACATCCTTGATATTAAAAGATGGTACTACTCCAAGGTAAAGAAGAACAAATGCTGGATAGCAGGGAACTCAAGGTATAACACAAAACACGAACATGTTTGTGTTGACCGGAAGGCAATAAAGTGGTCAAAACTAACACAAATCATCGGGGGCAAGGATAATATTTCTCATCATGAACTCAATTGATATCCTGGAAGAGCTCATAAGGTCGATGATGATCACGACACATTTGTCGAGGGATTTCATGAAGATGTAATCAATCAGCGACGACATCAGGTCAAAGGAATGATGGAGCGGAAGGTTATTGGAACCATGGGTAGGACACAAACTTGAAATCAAGCTTGTTGTTCAAGGTGAACTGATACGACGAGCATGATCGTCGTAAGCTTAGCTCATCATCGAAAGTTGTGCTCCGGGATTAAGGACCAGGTAGCACAGTTAAAGTTTAGCATGATAATGATATAGCCGAGCAGGCCAGGACTTACGTGATCGAGTTCAAATTCGTAAGTAATGAAGGTTACCAAGAGTTGTTTAATCGCGATGCGATCTCGATTCAGTTATCGGTGTCTTTGAGTGTCTAATAACTCCAGCCCGTGGAAAATTGGAATCAGTGAGAATGTAGCACTTGATGAAGAACTCATACGAAGTTATGCAGTTCCATGATTATCCCAAGATACCAGGGGGTAATACTCGACGACAGATCAAGGTAGAGGTTGGACTAGGGTGTTGCTCTGCAGAAGATAAGGGCTCAAACTTGCACGAGAAACGGAATCAAGGAGGAACATGGTCGAAACCACGTCCATGGATACAAGATGAATTTATAACAAGGGGATAATTATTTTAAGAGAAGCTTCCATGATAAGGTATACATCATGTCCATGGGCATGAACACAGGGTTCAAGGTCGACTCCCACTTGTTCAACGCATAACCTTTCATTCACCTCTCGTATTTCGAAAATGACATTAGTTGTTGAAAGTTTTTACCTGGTGCAATACCAGATAAGTATGACCCGTGTAATATTTCGGGTTCACGCGGATTAGGGAAGGAGTAGGTCCAACCCATCAGGGCATCTTAGGAACATATACCACAAACTTCGGAGTAGATAATACAAGCTCGAAAGTAGAGCATTGTTCAAAAGCAGATGATACAATTTACCAAAGGCATTATATACCCATGTAAAGGCTCACAAGGTTATTCAATATGAAGCACACTGTCGGATAAAATCCAACAAAGGAACCGATGGTCCACAAGGGATATGATGTGAGCATCGGTACTCAACCAGAGGAAGAAGAATGCAAGGAGATCTGATTATAGAAACACCTGACTAATTCAAAGTTCAAATGCAAAAGGATTATGATTTCCGATCAAGGGATCAGAAGCAACCGCTCTGACTTAAGGATGGATAAGTTGCATAGACTTAGGGGTACAATCAATGGCAATCCGACTGGTCGGGAACCAGCTCAGGTTTAAAAGGATGTCTGAGCCGGAAAGATAATTTAGAAGGGTTGATATATGATTGTGTGCATTCGCACACATGTTGAATCAATAGGATCAAAATGACGGTGACAAAAGATACTAGTGAATATTGCTAGTGATATGGGAGCATCCATAATATAAGCATACAAGTATTTGCAGAGCATTAGTTGCTAAGGATTTTCGGAGGATTGAATAGTATTTCAAAGACTTTTGTGAAACACCTGAACAACTGGGGATGAGCAGATACTCGAAAAGTGCGAGAAATTATTCTTAGGGATAATCAGGTGGCAAAGAGCTGCAAGGCAGTAGGCACAAAATATTCTCGGGATATCTTGTAATAACAAGATCGACTGGGAATAAAAGTAAGCACGACAGGTGTAAGTATTTATCCATAGGGATATTTCGGTGGAAGGGAATTGCAAAAGCAATGGCACAAGGTCTCGAGAGAATATCGGAGAGTATCTTCGAAATCTTCTGGTGCAGCCGGCGATCATCTGGACTGAAGGGGCTCTCCGGGAGAAAGTAATTTCGAGAACCTAAAGTTAGATTTTAGTAAAAATCGTTTAACCCGAATAGAAGAGAGTTCAGAATCCCGGAGTAAAGATCGAGGAGTAAAAGATTCTAATACCACCCAAATGGTGATTGGGCCCGTAAGGCACACGGCCATGTTAGTAAAAGTTTTTGTAATGTCTAGACTCAACTTCGACCAAAGAGTGTGGAAGGGGGATTCCTACAGGCAGTCGGCTCTGATACCAACTTGTGACGCCCCCGATTTAATCGTACACTAATCATGCACGCAAATGTGTACGATCAAGATCAAGGACTCACGGGTAGATATCACAACACAACTCTACAAATAAAATAAGTCATACAAGCATCATATTACAAGCCAGGGGCCTCGAGGGCTCGAATACAAGAGCTCGATCATAGACGAGTCAGCGAAAGCAACAATATCTGAGTACAGACATAAGTTAAACAAGTTTGCCTTAAGAAGGCTAACACAAACGGGGATACAGATCGAAAGAGGCGCAGGCCTCCTGCCTGGGATCCTCCTAACTACTCCTGGTCGTCGTCAGCGGGCAGCACGTAGTAGTAGGCACCTCCGGTGTAGTAGGAGTCGTCATCGAAGGTGGCGTCTGGCTCCTGGGCTCCAACATCTGGTTGCGACAACCAGGTAGAAGGGATAGGGGGGAAAGAGGGAGAAAGCAACCGTGAGTACTCATCCAAAGTACTCGCAAGCAAGGAGCTATACTACATATGTATGCATTGGTATCAAATGGAATAAGGGTATCATATGTGGACTGAACTGCAGAAAGCCGGGATAAGGGGGAATAGCTAGTCCTTTCGAAGACCACGCTTCTGGCAGCCTCCGTCTTGCAGCATGTAGAAGAGAGTAGACTGAAGTCCTCCAAGTAGCACCGCATAGCATAATCCTAACCGATGATCCTCCCCTCGTTGCCTTGTGAGAGAGCGATCACCGGTTGTATCTGGCACTTGGAAGGGTGTGTTTTATTAAGTATGCGGTTCTAGTTGTCATAAGGTCAAGGTACAACTCCAAGTCGTCCTGTTACCGAAGATCACGGCTATTCGAATAGATTAACTTCCCTGCAGGGGTGCACCACATAACCCAACACGCTCGATCCCATTTGGCTGGACACACTTTCCTGGGTCATGCCCGGCCTCGGAAGATCAACACGTCGCAGCCCCACCTAGACCAACAGAGAGGTCAGCACGCCGGTCTAAACCTAAGCGCCCAGGGGTCTGGGCCCATCGCCCTTAGCACACCTGCACGTTGCGTGGGCGGCCGGAAGCAGACCTAGCCTAGTGGCGTTCCAGTCCAATCCAGCACGCGCCGCTCCGTTGCTGACGTCACGAAGGCTTCGGCTGATACCACGACGTCGAGTGCCCATAACTGTCCCCGCGTAGATGGTTAGTGCGTATAGGCCAGTAGCCAGACTCAGATCAAATACCAAGATCTCGTTAAACGTGTTAAGTATCTGCGAACGCCGACCAGGGCCAGGCCCACCTCTCTCCTAGGTGGTCGGAACCTGCCCTGTCGCTCCGCCTCAAAGATCCACTCGCGGGTGCTCCTACGAGCCGACCCGTCTTTAATCACCACATGTATCATGTATAAAGTAAATAGTATATACCCGTGATCACCTTCCGAGTGATCACAACCCGATAGTATAGCACAGCAGACGGACAAGGATGTAGGGCCACAGATGGAAATACTAGCATCCTATACTAAGCAAGTAAGGATTGCAGGTAAAGGTATAACAGTAGTAGCAAGGACAGGCTATGCATCAGGATAGGAATAACGAAAACAGTAACATGCTACACTACTCTAATGCAAGCAGTATAGAGGAGAGTAGGCGATATCTGGTGATCAAAGGGGGGGCTTGCCTGGTTGCTCTGGCAAGAGAGGGGTCGTCAACACCGTAGTCGTACTGGGTAGCAGCGGCGTCGGTCTCGGTGTCTAGCGAGAGAAGAGGGGGAAGAAAACAATAAATATAATGCAAACAAATGCATGACGATGCATGACATGACAAAGCGTGATGCTAGGTGTGGTGCCCTAACGCGGTACGAGGTGGTACCGGTGAAGGGGGGAAACATTCGGGAAATTATCCCTAGTGTTTTGCGTTTTCGGACAGACGAACCGGAGGGGGAAAGTTGCGTGTTCGCTATGCTAGGGATGCGTGGCGGATGAACGGGCTGCGTATTCGAATTCGTCTCGTCGTTCTGAGCAACTTTCATATACAAAGTATTTTCATCCGAGTTACGGATTAAAAGATATGATTTTCTAAAGATTTAAATTATTTTTTGATTTTAATTATATATTTAATTCCAACATTATCCAAAACAGTGTGTGATGACGTAGGCATGACATCAGAGTGATGTCAGCAGGTCAACTGGTCGGTTGACCAGTCAAACCAGACAGGTGGGTCCAGTGGGACCCACATGTCATTGTCAAGGGCCTTAACAAAGTTTTAAAACTAACTAAAATGGGTTAATTAATGGGTGGCCCCAGCAGTCAGTGTCTAATTAGGTTTTAGTTAATTAACTTAATTAATTAATAGTTTATTTATTTGTTTTCATTTGTTTTATGGCATGGGGCCCGCATGTCAGTGGCAGTAGCTGCCACGTTAGCGAAGTTGACTTGGTCAACGTGGTCAGTTGGGGTCCCCAGGCCCACAGGCAGCGACCCAGGGGTGGGGCCCGCCTAGCCACGTCGGCGGACGGTGCCGGAGCGACTCCGGCGACCCAACAGAGGCGGCCCCTCGCCGGAGTTGGCCGGAATCGCGCTACGGGGCACCAAATCGGGCGCGGCCAGGCTCTCTGGAACGGCCTCTTCGCGCCGCGTCCGATGGAGGGGAGCACGACGGCGGGGGTGGCCGGAATGGTCGCCTAGAGCTGCGGGCGTCGGCGGGAGAGCGGCGTAAGGTGCGCAAGGGGAGGGGCGAGCCGTAGGCGAGCGCGGAGCAGGGGGACGCGGGAGCGAGGCGGGCGCGCAGACACGCGCGGGCGGCGAGCGCGTCCGCGCAGGGGCCAAGCATGGCCAGGGCACGACCCGGTCGCGTCGAGCGCTGGTCAGGGGAGGGAGTGGCTGCAGGCAGCGGGCGGGGCTCGGCGGTGAGCGCGCGTGCGTGCGCGCAGACGGCGCCGACGATGGAGGGGAAAGAGTGGTGGTCGGGGCCTCACTGCGAGGCGTAGGGACGTGGCAGCGGTGGTTGAGGCGGAGTCGGGGACGACGGTGCCGGCGAGGAGGAAGGCGACGGTGGCGTCGGGGGTCGAGGCGACGAGGTCCAGGCGGCGGCGCGGGCTCCGGGCGACGACGGGCGGCATTAGGCGGGCGCAAGGCGAGCGGCGGCGAGCGCAGGGGCGCTGCCCCGATCTGGATCGGGGGCGGGTGCAGAGGCGAGGGGAGGAATTGTGGGGGGGAGTGGGGTGTGCGGTTAGGGTTCCTGGGGTGGGGGCATGTGTAGGCCAGAGGTGGGCCGGCCTGGGCCAGTTGGGTTGGCCGGCTGGGCCGGTTGGCCCATGTGGGGGGGGGGGGGGTTGTTCTCCTTTTGTTTGTTTTTTTTACTGTTTTACTTTTAGTTTTCTTTATTTTAGTTTTATATAAAAGAAAATCATCACTAGCACCTAAGTTAATACTTTTAAATATACTACTGCCACATTAATTCTCAACCCAAATTAAAATACTTTAATAATTTATAAAATTCAAAAGGTATTTATTTTAATATTTAAACTTATGTTTTAATTATTTTGAACACTTAAACATTTTATTAAATTTAGGTTTCTCCACCACTATTATCCATGATTTATTTAATACCTTTACAACATTTTAGTTTTGACTATGGAAATCTTTTATTGTTTCCCTCATTTTAAATCTTGAATTTGAATCGGTTCCGAACTAATGTGAGATTAGCAACAATAACTAAGGTGATGTGGCATCGTTAACATGGGATTACTGTAGCTTAATTATCCGGGCGTCACACCGTCGTCCTCTTCATCTCCGGCGTGATCTCCGGCGGACCTCGATTCCAGTGCGCTGCGATCCAGATCTGACCTTTCTACAGGAAACCCTAAGGGTTGACCCCCTTTTTATTTTCTAAGTCTGCAGATTATTTGCTCCTGTTCATCGCATCGTAACTCCTCATCCGTAGCTCTGTTTTGGGCATATAGCATATCAAAATGTTCGTCTCAGAGAGCACATCATTTCATTATATTGCATCATTTTCATTTGAGTTCATCTTGATGTCCGAAATGCTCTTAGAAGAGGGCTACTTGAGATAATTGTCAGATCTGCTACTCCATTTAGATATTTGTCATTTTTGCCATGATTATTGTGTGCATGCTATGCCCATGAGCTCTACATATGTTTTGTTAAGAGTTTTGCCATCTTTCCAGAGGTGCAACCCATGTATTCTAGTGATGTGTGTGGTGACTAGCACACGCTTTCCAAGTGAGGCACTTGGTAATGCTGATTTCAGGGACTTGGCATTTCCACTAAGTCCTTGAGTTGTTTATCTCATATGACCATATATTCTTGTTGTTTCCTAGTGATCCGTGCCTCTTTTGAGGATGACCAGTAAGGATGTTTTGTTAATATTGTAGTGCTCTATCCATCCATATCTTTGTTTGCAATTATGGAGCACCCTAGCTTGAGTCAATCGAGCTCTACTTTTGCTACTTCGTGAATCTGGGCAGATTGTCTACTTGTTAGCGATTTTGCCGATGATGTTGTAGTTGATCCGTGCATGCTATGCTATTGTTCTTGCCATGTCTAGCTTGAATTTTGTGTATTCTTGATGGGTGTATGCTTAGCTTGTCATGACTTGCTCCGTAGTGAGTGCATCGAGCTCGTAAACATGCCTACTTGATATCTGTTTTCAGCATGTTCCAGTTTTCAGCAAGTCTGAGAACTGATTATGTTTTTGCCATGTTCACATGCTTGCAATTGTATTTTCTGATCCCTTTTGGATCAAGGTCATTAAGGGACTTTTGTTAAGCTCTTTGAGTAGCTCCATGCCATGCTTTACTTTGCCATGTTCAGGTCCGGTAGCATATAGTTTTGTTGCTCCAAAGAGTGCTACCTGATCTGAAATTCCAGACAAGTGTTAATTTCACTAAGTCTGAGATCTGTTTACCATATGCATTTTTGCCATGCTTGTTTGAACCTGTTAATGGATGAATTGGCCGTAGCCCAGTGCTAGACTTTTGTTAAGCATCTTGAGTGCATCCCTGCCATGTATTTTTATGCCATGTTTGGGTGCTGTAGCATGTTCATCTCGTTGCATTTAGATAGCTACTTGTTGTAAATCGCAGAACGTGATCATATTTGAATCGCTTGCCATTTCCAAACCGTAACTCCGATTCCGGCGTTCTTTATATCGTTTTCAAGCGATTTCATCTCATCTTTTCAGTGGCACACTTGGATTTCCAAGTTGAGGCCAGGGTCATGCATTCCTTGTCACATCTTGCATATGCATCCCGCATCGCATCCCGCATAGCATACCATGTTTGCATCATATTGTTTGATCCTTGCACGTGGTTGATTGTGTCCTTGTTGCTTGTTTGTCTTGTTTGGGTAGAGCCGGGACACGAGTTCTCTAACGAGGAGCCCGTTGAGTTTGCTTTCGAGGATCCAGTCAACTCTGACAACTTTGCAGGCAAGATGATCATACCCTCGAAATCACTACTATCTTTGCTTTGCTAGATGCTCGCTCTTTTGCTATGCCAATGCTCGCCTACCATTTGCTTTCAAGCCTCCCAAATTGCCATATTAAACCTCTAATCCACCATGTCCTAGCAAACCTTTGATTGGCTATATTACCGCTTTGCTCAGCCCCTCTTATAGCGTTGCTAGTTGCAGGTGAAGATTGGAGACCGTTCCTTGTTGGAACATTTATTTACTTGTTGGGATATCATTATATTGCCATGTTATCTTAATGCATCCATATACTTGGTAAAGGGTGGAAGGCTCGGCCTCTCGCCATAGTGTTTTGTTCCACTCTTGCCGCCTTAGTTTCCGTCATATCGGTATTATGTTTCCGGATTTTGCGTTCCTTACGCGGTTGGGTTATAATGGGAACCCCTTGATAGTTCGCCTTGATTAAAGCTTTTCCAGCAATGCCCAACCTTGGTTTTACCATTTGCCACCTAGCCTCTTTTTCCCTTGGGTTTCCGGAGCCCGAGGGTCATCTTATTTAACCCCCCCCCCCGGGCCAGTGCTCCTCTGAGTGTTGGTCCAAATAGAGCCACTTGCAGCGCCACCTCGGGGCAACTCGAGGGTTGGTTTTAGTTATACGTAGTGTTCATCTGAGTGTGCCCTGAGAACGAGATATGTGCAGCTCCTATCGGGATTTGTCGGCACATTCGGGCGGTGTTGCTGGACTTTTTTTTAACCTGTCGAACTGTCTTGAAGAACCGAGATACCGAGTCTGATCGGAACGTCTCGGGAGGAGGTCTATTCCTTCGTTGACCGTGAGAGCTTGTCATGGGCTAAGTTGGGACTCCCCTGCAGGGATTTGAACTTTCGAAAGCCGTGCCCGCAGTTATGGGCAGATGAGAATTTGTTAATGTCCGGTTGTAGATAACTTGAACCTTAACTTAATTAAAATGAATCAACTGAGTGTGTTACCGTGATGGCCTCTTCTCGGCGGAGTCCGAGAAGTGGACACGGTGTTGGAGTAATGCTTGCCGCAGGTTTGCCCTCTTTAGTTATGCGTTCGCGCTTTGCTTTCTCTTCTCGCTCTGTTTTGCGAACAGGATAGCCACCATATATGCGAGTCGCTTGCTGCAGCTCCACACATATTTACCTTGCCATACCTATTAAGCTTAAATAGTCTTGATCGCGAGGGTGCGAGATTGCTGAGTCCCTGTGGCTCACAGATTACTATTACATCAGATGCAGGTCCTGATGATTCCGCTCCAGGTGACGCGCTTGAGCTCAAGTGGGAGTTCGACGAGGACTCTCAGCGATACTATGTGTCTTTCCCTGATGATCAGTAGTGGTGCCCAGTTGGGGGTGATCGGGACCGTGTCGCATGTTGGGTTATCTTTTATTTTGGCGCCGTAGTCGGGCCATGAGTGTTTGGATGATGTAATATTATTTATGTACCTTGATTGACGTGGCGAGTGTAAGCCAACTATGCTATCTTCCCTTTTATTATCTATTTATTACATGGAATGTTGTGAAGATTGCCTAACTTGCGACATATGCCTTCAATGCGACTATGCCTCTAAGTCGTGCCTCGACACATGGGAGATATACTCGCATCGAGGGTGTTACAAGCCTCCTCGGCATGTAGAACCGCGTGGGCGGGCGGCGAGGCAGGCGGCGAGGGAGACGGCGGGAGTAGCCCGCGGTAGTTTCTTCCTTTTTTGTAAATATGTTTAAGTTTGAATGAACTCGCCGATGTTTGCGTTAAATTTGAGTCGTTTTTGCCCCGTATTTGACTTTTTTGACTAACCGTGGGCGCCGTGACTGGAGAGCATCACGCCCCAGCGCGCGGTTTAGCGCCGGTGCACCTCCAGGGGCGATTTTTTGCTCCTCGTAAGAGTCAACAGCTGAAGATGCCCTAAGGTCAGTCTACTCATCTGAGTAGGGGAGCCATAACGACGTGCTGCCAACTTCTCACGAGAAAGAATCCAGTGGCCCGGAGCGTGCAGATATGCTCCATTTTGTCCGTTTCAGTTGAGGGTCGTGGAGAGCGTGACCTCCATCCCACTGTCCACAGCTTCCCCTGACGCAGAACCCTATACCTACCAACACTATCGACCAGCGTGCCAGATTGCTAGAAAAACACAACGCTCTGTCACTCATCTACTACTAGTAGTAACACCGACGTAGAGCCCCTCACGTGGACGCAGCCCGCAGGCTCCACACGTACGTATAAAACTAGCTCTGCTGGCCACACGGGAGCACACATGACACATGGCTACCTCTGCTTCTCTCTACCTCTCTCTTCCTACGAGGCTATGACCGTCCCTGGAAGCATCGGCCTCGACGGCGACGGGACGGGAAACGAACATGCTGCCGCAGGAGACATGTACAGTACACAACAACCGGAAACCAGCTGCAAAAAATCTCGCTTCTTCCTCCACACACGTTGCACAAGCGTAGTACGTTGTCTTTTGTCGATCGATTGCCCGTGATGCGCGGAGCGAATGGCTCCATGGATCAAGCCGGCCAGAGCCTAATCACAATCAAGGAGAGCCATTGACGAAAGCGGGATACGTAGTGGAGCCATGCGAGAATGACTTGCGTTGCATCAAGAAAATAAGATTTTGTGGTAGTGAGCAGTGCCAGAATTTTTATCATACCCCATGTGCACGTAGATCGAAGAATACCGAACTTCTGTTGCGAGAATATTTGAAGTACCTGAATTGCGCGTTGGTCAGCAAAGGAATGTGCGAGTTTTTTGTACACATTTTCCGTGTACGACTCTTATTCTAGGACAACAGCAAAGTCAATATTACAATGATGAAATGGGATTATATACAGAGACTTAAGCAGTGTGAACAATATGCGCCAACCTAACATGTGTTAGGACTCTATAGCTGCTGCTAAAGTCAAGATATTAACTCCGGCTGATTCTTAAGAAACTGTTGTGCTGGCAGGGAAGTTTGAGCGATTTTAGACAAGAAAAGGTTGTATTTCTTTTTGGATAACCTGTTTTCAGTCCAGGAGTTGCCTTTTGATCCTGATCCTGATCACTCCAATGTGGCATTCATGTGCATGTCCCTCTTTTTCTTCTGCTTTTCATAATTTGGTTGAGTGCATCTTCAATCTTTTGCTGACTTTTGACATTATGTTATCAAAGAGTTCGAATGTATACTTAGTATCAGCTTAGTATATTTTGGGGCAAAAGGAATGATCTCTGGAAAAAGTTTCAAACTAGCTAGGGTGTGCCTGGTATTCCACACTCCATAGGCACGTGGAAGTGCTGAAAGAGAACGGAATCTATGGAGCGAATTTTGCACTACTTGACCCATCTTTGTATAATGGCTACGGATTAGCAACACAAGTGCTTCCCAAAATCGACCCCTAGGCCCTATGTGGGGCTTATAGCATGATTAGGACTTTGTCCTAATCGCAAGCCTGTCTTATTCTAGCCAAGTGTGTACTGAGAACCCTCTGTTAGGTTGATCTCTCCATCGAGTGGGCTCAACGGCTCATCGGGCCTTAATCTATTTGCGCCCTGATCGGAGGCGCCCAACCGTTCTATGTTTGGTGGGCCCCTGTGACCTGCGATATATAAAGAGGTGGGGGCCGGGGCACACGGTACGAGGTTCACCGCGCCGCCAGACTCCCCACCGAAATCCCCTTCCGATCTAGGGCAATCGCAGTGCTCACGGGAAGCACCACTGCCACCTCTCCATCTCGATCCCTCTGCCATCACCGGCCCCTACATCACCATGGCTGGCTCTGGATCGAGCTCATCCGCACCCAAGGAAGGTAGGTTACCGGAAAGATCTAGCCTACACGATCCAAGTGGGTCTATCACCCTCTCCTTGCGGCGCCAAACAAAGAGCACATGCCCTTCCTTGTGCTCGCCTATGAGGGCTCGCGGACGCGTCCGGTCAGTCCGTCACGTATGACGCGACTCTACCCCTGACCATCTTTTCTTCTTCTTTATCCATTCTTTTCTTTCTCTCTTTTCTTCTCCACCAATCACGTGCAAGTGACCGGATATATGAGAAAACTATGAGAAGTGTGGTTGCACGGACGAAAAAGTAGGGGCTCAAAACGGACACGCCCAGTCACTGACTAGGCGCGTCCGCGGGCATTTGAGGGGTTGGATTAGAGGTACGTGGCTAAAGATGCTCTAACTTTGGTTGCGGGAATCTTTGAAATCCGGCTTACCTAAATTGTGCGTTCGTCAGCAAGGGAATGCGGGAGGTTTTTCTGTACACCTTTTCCATGTACGATTCTTATTCTACGATGATAAGGTCAATATTACAATGACGAAATGGGATTAAATGCAGAGACATAAACAGTGTGAACAATATGCGCCAACTTAACATGTGGTAGGAATCCAGCTCCTGCTAAAGTCAAGATATGAACTCCGGCTGATTCTTTAAGAAGCTCTTGTGCTTGTAGGAAAATTTGAGCCATTTTAGACAAGAAAACGTTGCAGTTCTTTTTGGATATCCTGTTTTCAGTCTAGGCGTTGCCCGCGACGGTGGTATATGTGATTACTCTTTGATCATGATCGCTCCAATGTGACATTCATGTGCCATGCCCCTCTTTTTTCTTCTGTCTTCCATAATTTGGTTGTGTGCATCTTCAATCTTCTGCTGACTTTCGACATTGTGTTGTCCAAGAGTTCGAATGTACTTAGTATAAGCGTGATATTAATATTGTATTAGCCTTTATCTATACATTTTCTTGGCAAAAGGAATGTTCTCTATCCATTTTGGCCCTTAACCGGAGATCCTGGAAAAGGAAGTTTCAAATTAGCTATGGTGTGTACCCCGTAGGCACGTGAAGCTGTTGAAAGAGAACAGAATCTATGGAGCGAATTTTGCACTACTTGACCCATCTTTGTATATTGGCTACGGATTAGCAACACAAGTGCTTCCCCAAATCGATCCCTAGGCTTTCTGCGGGACTTATAGCATGATTAAGACTTTGTCCTAACCGCAAGCCTGTCTTATTCTAGCCAAGTGTGTACTGACTATGAGCACCGTCTCCTTGCGGCGCCAAACAAAAAGCACATGCCCTCCCTTGTGCTCGCCTAAATTTGGAGGCTACCAGAGTGAGGCAGTTCCTTGAAATAAGCTACGCTAAAACAAGGGCAAGTCAAACACTAGCTCTCTGACTCTGAGTTCTTCGAGGGGGCATGAATCAGGGGAACGATGCTGTAGTCACACCCGCCCGATTTCTGAAGTGTAGGAGTGTTTCCAGCAGGATTGTTTTCTGGGCAAGCAGTGGTATCCGGATTTCTGGAGTGTAGGAGTGTTTTTAGCAGGAGTGCAGAACTTTCAGAGCATGTTGCTTTCCTGAAACAATGTTGGCAGGAGTGTTTTTAGCAGGAGTGTTTCTATTCGGGGATTTGGATGGTTCCCACTGTGTTCAACGCTGCGCGACGGGCGTGCTGATACTGTGTGCATATAACTGAAAGGCACTGTCGAGAAAAGGATGGTGATGATGGTGTCGGGTGTTTGTGGTTCAGACTGTTTTTAACTTGCTCGTGAGATGGTCTGGAGAGGCTCGATTGGTACCTTTTGCACCCATATTCAGGCTCGGAATTCACACACTGACCGAGTTCAACCAAAGCTGCCCTAGATTCTGGATCATGAGCATAGCGCGCATGTGCTTCAGGTTTGAAAGACTGCATGCGCATGCACTTTTCACGCTGATTACTGCACTGCACGAGGGAACTCCTAGAAGTGGTACCGAACCACAGATCGATCCACCGGGGTTCGAAAAATAAGAGTTGTCGACAACAATTATGGATCCAGCCAGCATTAGACAGTGCAGGATATGAATAGGCGTAGCGATGACAGGCCCAGCGGTGGATGCTTCACCAACCAGCGAGTTAAATCACTTAAACAAGGCTGTCTGTCGCTCTTAAATTGTCCGAGGCTCCGATCGAGTTGCCGGACCATGACTCATGAGGGACCCCGTTGGCGAATGGCGAGTCCTTTCTGCACTAAGGACATGGAAGATGGACACGCCGGTTCCTTTCAGCAGTATGAAACGGCCTTCCACAAATTTTCTTCTGCCTCTTTTGTTTGGTAATGCAGTAATCTAGTCCGTATCACGGTTTGTTTGGACCCTTGCATGGCTGCACCCGTAGAAAATGCAGGAGGAGGATGGTACTGAATCGACATTATTCTTGGACACATTCCCACGACGCGACTGATGATAATGAAAAGACCGGGTAGATTTCATGGGCTAAACTGAAATTTCATTTCGGCGTGCTTAATTTCCATGCTATCTTGCTAGCTAGAATAGGTTAGTTTTGAACCAATCCCATCTCAAGACGTAGATAATTAAAGAGAGTGCTGTAGACACCTGACCCCAACTATAGACTGTATAGTACGTTTTTCCTATTATACAGGGTCCTCTTGTTTGGTGGGCACTTCCAGAAGATAGCAACACCTGTAGTAGACTGAAGAAAAAGCGAGCAGAGATTCCAATTCCACTTCAAAGAGAAAAGGTAAACGAGAGAGCCTACATGAACAGTATAATCTGTAAATGGCCTCGTGCGTGCTTAATCAGGCCGTTACTTAACAAATCATAAAGGTCGCCGGACAGCAACCGTGCGACCGGACCGGACGGCCGCCGGAGAGCGGCCCGGCGAATTCAACCTGCGCAACGGGTGGTCGTAATTGACCTACCGCGCTGCACGAGCGAGAGAGAGATTTCGTAGCATCATCCTCACATCATGACACGGTCATTTCTACGGCAACCGAAAAGATAGAGACGGGAATACTACTGAAGACTTGCACAGGTGAAAACCGATTGATTGGTCCGCACTTTGCACTGCCCAGTTAATCCGCACGCGGAGAATCTCGGGTCTGAAGGAGTCGGAAAGTTACAGGAGCAGAGACGGATGGGGTAGGTGATTGGCGAGACGGGAGCATCCATCGCGGCCGCAGAATCGCAAGCAGAAGTGGGCCGAGTGGTGGGCTGGTGGCAGCTTAGCTCGCTAGAGAAGTCTGTGTCCGGTCAATCGGTCGCAGGGTTTACAGTTCTTGCACGCTTCAAATCGGAGCACCAAGGCACCAATGGAGCGCATTTTTCCTTGGTTGCGAGAGCGTGCGCACCTTCTTTCTTTGCGCCTCGCAACTTCGCCGGCCAATTCTTTGACCACACCAACTCGTGCATTTGGACTTCAGGAGATGCTACACATTTTTAGGGTAGTGCCTTTTTCTCAGCACCAGCAGACTAGCGGTTTGCTTCGGTGGTTGGTACTTCGCTGCAATATTCGTAGAAAACGGAACTGAAGAAACGGGAGCAAGCAGACGAGTGAGAGTGAGCGCAGGATTGAAAAAAAATGCAGTCTTTCCGTGCCGAACCGAATCCATGCTGCTAATCTTCAGGCGTGATCGGTTTTCAGATCGCCTCTATGTCCGTATGCGCATCACGCATTTGACAATTCGGACCGGGCTATATTTGGTTGGTCTCGCTGATGGAGAAGCCGGGGATGGTGTGCAGTTTGACCCATGAAAGGGGCATCTGCTGGGTCACAGTCTCATGAATGTGTGAACATATGATCGAAGCAGTCAAATGTTAGAAGAGGATTTCGTCAACCGTTAACACCCACACCCTCACACGCACGAATCTTGTCCATTGGTTAATCAATAATCATCACACCATACCATTTCATAAAATAGTACTGTTCCCTTTGGTTTGGTAGCTTATAAAAAACAGCACTACGTTTGGTATAGCTATCCTCAAGTTTTGTTTTGTTTTGTCATTGTAATCTTGGAGTGTTAGCACTCAGCACGCACTGCCCACTTCAGTTTCGTCAGAGGATATGGAAAATCCTATAAAGACACGAGCAATTAGCGCATTATCTTCCTCATCTTTGTCTAATCAAAGTCCAGATGAGTAGTGGGGTCAGAAGATTAGGCGGGTTGCGGGCAGTGTGATAAGAAAAGATCAGAAAGGCCTCGTGGTCTTGAGAAAAGCAACCTGGCACGCTGGTAAAGGGTCTTGACGCTTTCAAAAGCCGCCGGAATTGGCCCAATCACGGCAATGTCAAGCTACTGTGTTGCATGCCATTGAAATGGAATTTTCATAGGCTTGAATAAGTTGCTTGACCAGCACTACTGCTGTGAATGATGATTCAGTGAAACGAGCACCAGGGGCGGTAAAAGTGAAGATTGACTTGCTAGTACTCCATTCACTGCGAAGGGAATTAGAGTACATCATGAGTGCAATGTCGTGTGTGTACATGCATATGTGGTGTATACACTGGAGGTGAACAAGAATTGGAGTTCAAGGGACTGGTAAGTGGAAACTTGAGCACACGCAACTTGCCGTTATTCTCCGGCAGTAGCTTTATGCCTGTCTATGACTGATATCTATCTGAGCAGAGCACCCAGCCTCCCAATACGAACAATTTCCACAATCCTTGCTCAAAAGTGTTACCGTAACTTAGTAAATGTGCCACTGCAATCTTTGTGATGATAAGTAATATCGAATATCTACTAGTAAGGAACGGCGAAGGATTTGGCAGGCGGTCAATGTGTGGGAGCTTGTGTCTCTCATTTTCCAAGAGCTCAAGCTTTGATCTCTTGCGGGGAAGAAAGGAGTTTAACACTAGACCTAAGAGCGCCACAGGCATGTTCTTTTTTGTAAGGCCTTACTTTGAAAATTTACATGCATGTAGCCATTTCATTGGTTGTAATGAGAGGCATTGTTGATACTCCCATGGCCGAATAATAAATACGCTGCATGCATGTTTTTCCATTGGCTGCATGTTTGAGTTGCCATGTGAAAGAGTGCATTGGAAGTGGATGAAAGGATTAATATGAGCAAGCTACTACTACATAAATC
Source organism: Triticum urartu (assembly GCF_003073215.2). Lineage (NCBI taxonomy): Eukaryota > Viridiplantae > Streptophyta > Magnoliopsida > Poales > Poaceae > Triticum > Triticum urartu. The sequence goes on along the minus strand of NC_053028.1, from coordinate 164,886,164 downwards.
CTGGTTTATTAGTCCTCTTTGTATTTTATGTCAAATTTTGACCTTAAATTTGATTAACAAAATGTTAATGCATGTCTTAAAAATAATACAATTAGAAACTATGCTCAAATACGAATCTAACGAGATACGTTTTAGTGACATGCACTAATATTTTGTTAGTTAAATTTCTAGTCAAAATTTGACACAAAATATAAAGAGGACCAAGACGGAGGTAGTATGTGCCTTGGTTCAAGAGAAGTGGTCTCCGGACCTAATAAACCCAGACAGAGGGAGTAGTTTTGTAGGAGTAGTGTGCTCTATCTGGCTTGTGCTCGTTTGTCATGCTAGCCAGTTTGTAATCTGTTGTGATTAATCTATGTCTTCTATAAAGCTATGATACGCTTTAGGCGTACTCTAGAAAAAAGTAATACTAGTGGTTAGTGGGGGCAGTCATGACAAAAAGGATTATATACATTTTTTACGGGGATAAATAATAGCATAAAACTAGTTAGTATTTGATGTACCTCAAAATAAGTTCACGGATTCAAAAAGATCGCATTTTTATGAAAAAAATGATGACATTTTTTAAAAGTTCAAGAAAAAGAAAAAAAAATCATAGATTTCAGGAAAAAATCACGGATTCGAAAAAGCTAATCAATTTGAAAAAAAAAGTTCGCACATTTTACAAAGAATCATAATTTTTTTAAAGTTTGTGGATTTGAAGTCTTGCATTTCAAAAAATAATTTTTGGATCCAAAAAAAGTTCATGAATTTATGAAAAATGTTCATTGATTTGAAAAAAATTCACAAATTTAAGAAAACTTCACGGATATAAAAATCTTCATGTATTTAAAAAAGTGATTAGACACAGTGCATGTGCTTTTTGAATTGGTTACTGCGGTTGGTACTAGCTCAGGTGTTCGGATCTCACGCGCGGGCCCATTTTTTGAAGCTTATAGAAAAGGAAAAAAAGTAAATGAGGCGAGCCTAGGACGGAACAGGGGTGTGCGTTGGTTTGTAGAATTGCCAATAACCGGCGATAAGGGCGCCAAATAGGCGGCTTGTGGGAAAAAGATGACCGAAGATGAGTTGTTCTCCATAAAGTCCAGCATAAAAATTTGTTGTAATGTTGGTTAGTTATTACCCCCTTAGTAGTGAAATGCCTTTCTTCTGTAAACGATATAGCTTATACTAGGGCATGACAAAATTGAATATCCATCTATGAGACCAGGCTTATCTGCATCCGGTCAAGAAAAAATTGACAAAGAATTCAATAAAATAAAAAAAATGAATTTTTATTTTGCATGCTAGATATTTGATGCGTGAGGTGCACTCCAAATTTCATATAATTTGAACATATGAGTAGCTCTCAGCAAAGAAAAAAACAAATTGGGTCAAAACAGTACATGAACAGTAAACTTTTTTACATACCATAAATTTTTCTTTTTTGCCGAGAGCTACTATGATGTTCAATTGATCTAAAATTTGAAGCGCACCTCATGCACCAAATTATCTTTGTAAAAAAAATTGAAATTTTTTGAATTTTTTAGTATTTCTTTTAAATTTTTCTTCAACGCGGGTGCAAATGAGCCTAAGCACTGGATCCCTGCTCTCATGACAAAAACCTCTAGTCAGTTTTGCTCGGTTTCTTCACTATTTTGGACAACAGAGATTTTATTTGTTACCACTATAGCAGAATGTTTTTGCCATGAGTAGGAAAATTCATGTCTACGCTCCATGAACAATAGATAAAAAACATCTCGTGGCTCATGTAACAGCCTCGCCCGAGGACAACATTCGACGTCTTGTGCACAACCCGTTGATGTCACAAGCACAAAACTTTGCAATTGATGGAAAATTGTGGCACTATTAAATACAATTGCAAAATTAGGTGGCCGTCAAAAATATGAAGTAAGCTTCATACTGTAGTAGCTGTAAAAACACCTCTTCATTGGGACACAGAGTCACTTCAATACAAATCTTCTGTATTCCTTCACACTAGATAAAATGGTCATCAGTCAGCCTCGTCAGAATAATCTTCACACGCTTTCTTTCCCCTCTCGCAAGGGAATTAGGAAAAAGCCTTCACCCCCTTGATCTCCATCGACGAGCCCGTGGATTAGCCTACCCTCCACCTACCGCTGTGGCCGCCGACAGAGAGGAGGCGAATTCCGGTGCCTCGACTCCAGCTAGTTGAAAGGTTAGGGTTTTAGTCCTCACACGGATTGCGTTCAGACGGATAGAGACACTTCTTATTTGAGTTAGTCTTTTGGGTTACGATCCTCCTCAAGTTCCTCCATCCGGGCAGATTAGATGGAGAGCATTGGTAAAAATCCCACAATCTAAGTAGCTGGCCTAGCATGCAAAAGCCCATGACCTAAGCAGTTGTTGCCTAGCACGCAAAAGCCCATCACGGTAGAACTACAGCTAGGAAGAATTTCACTGCAAACCCAAATCCTATTCGGCATCTGCTGCGCCGCTTAAAGGTGTTTTCACAAAGCTGCGCACACCCCCTCCGTACTGGGCTTGACCCATTTATATTCTCATTTTCTCATGCAGTTGCACGCGACATCATGAGTCGCTGGTGCATTCCGGTTTTGGGAAGCTTCTAGTAGCTTCCTAGTCCAATTTTCTTTCAATTTTGTTCATTTGGTTTTCCTTCCGGGTTTTTTTTCATATTCTTTTCTCTTCTTTGTTTTTTTTTTTTTTTCATTTCTTTCTCTATATTTTCAAAACACATGATTTTTCTTTTTAAAATGTATGAAGTTTTTGAAATGCATGAACATTTTTCAAATTTATAAAATTCTTTCAAATCCAAATACATTTTATAAATTTTTATGATTTTTTTCAAAGTCGTGAACTTTTTCTAATTTATAAAATTTTCAAAAATGAATGAAATCTTTCACTGTATTTCTTTTTTACATTCCTGAATTTTTTTTGAACCAATGAGTTCTTTTTCAAATTAATGAACCTTTTAAGACCTCTTTTCAAATTTGTGAACTTACTATTTTTTTAACCTTTTTCAAATTCATGAACATTTTTTATATTCACAAATATTTCTTCAAAATTTTGAAATTTTGGAATTGGCAAGATTTTTTTTTCAAATTGGTGAAATTTTCCAAATGTCATGAACTTTTCCAAAATTTTGATTTTTTGATGTTTGTGAATTTATTTTCAAATTTCGTGAACTTTTTCCAAATCCTTGAACTTTTAAAAATTCCCATGTTTTTTCAAATTTACTAATCTTTTTAAAATGTGTAAAATTATTTTAGATTTCTCATTTTGGTAAAATTCGTAAACTCTACGAAAGAGGCAGCAGAAATATCATGCAAAAGAAAAACTGATGCAAACAACCTACGTACCGATGAGAGAAAAGCCGAACGACCGAAGGGAGCACTAAATGGGCCGCAGAGGAGCTCTCCCGCGAATGTTATGTATTGCGGAACCAACTAGTTGGCGGATACCACATGCGGGGCGCTTGTAGCGAACTCGCGGGAGCGCTAGGTGCACCAGGGGATTTTTATATTCCTACAAGCATTTTTGCATTTTCGGGGTTTTGGATTTTTTTCATGGTTTTTCATACGTTTTCATAAAACAAATGTTTTTCCTCGCGTGAAGCACGTGTGAAAAGCTTCTGCGTGAAGAGCAATTGTGCTTCCCATTAATCAAGAAGCATAGTTATGCTTCCAACAACTGTGCTTTCCGAAAATTGAAAAGCACATATGTGCTTCACGGTGAGGCACATATGTACTTCTCTAAAAATGAAAAGCACAAGTGTGCTTTCCGAAAATGAGTGAAAAGCACAAATATGCACAAGTTTCTGGGTTTTTCGGTTTCCCCTTTTTCAGTTTTTTTGGATATTTTTTGGTTTTTTTGTGAAAAAAACCCAGTCAAACCTATTAACATGGGATCCAATTTCAAAGATCTTGAAGCGATAAACCCAACAGTGAAAATGGTTTGTGATTTGGACGTATGTTGTAAAAGATAAAACATAAAAAAATAAAAAAAACACAAAACTTCCTGGTCGTGACAAGTGTCACACATCCAGTTCATCAGTTGTCATGTTTAGAAAAGGTGAGAGTGACCTTTGCAAGGGGTATCCCTTAATTACTGGTTTTGTTGTATTGCTCTTTGCGAAATACCCTATTTGGCGTGTGTTGCTACAGTATTATCGGTCCAGTTTGCTAGATTTCTCAGGTTTGATCTGCTACAGTACTCAAAAGCTCACGTCATTTGCTCTTGCGCCAATGGGCCACCCAGTTGGGGCACCTGTGCGTTTTTCCTATAATCCTCCGTTCTTTAGGCCTCGTTTGATGGAAGAGGTTTGAAGAGGATTAGAGGGGGAAATCCCCGCAGGGCCCAGAATCCCCAGAAAACCCCATCAGCCTATTTGATTCACAGGGATTAAACGGGCAGAACCCCTCCAATCCTCGCCAACCCCTCCCGACCCACGCGGCTCAAGAGCCTCGCATAGCCCCTCGCGGAACGAGACCCCCGCCTCCTCGTAGCTCCTTCGATGCCGCCGCTCATAGCAGCTTCTCCAACGTGAGATGGGAGGAAACGACACTACTCAATCCTCTGAAATATTGTGATTGGAGGGGATTGAGGATTCAAAGGGATTTTAGAAAATTGGGTGGAAGAGAGGGATTCACTCAATCCTCTGAAACCCCCATCTCCTTTGAGGCTGGAGATCCCTCTATACCAAACGAGGCCTTACAGGCGATGTGATAGCGATCATCGGCTACAACACTATATTGCGCCAACCCATTCTGGGGCGCTAGTATGAGTGCGGTGCGTGAACCAACGGCTAGTTTTAGGATGCGCCTTGAAGGTTCTTGAACCGGTGTTTTTATTTAATGGTTTTTACCTATTTCTTGTTTATTTTATTCACCTTTTCAAAAACACAAAACTTTAAATATGTACAAAATCTCCAAAAGTTGTTCGCCTTTTCAAAATCTCCAATATTTCCTTGTTCAAAAAATATTTGAAATTCCAAAAATTATTCACAATTAAAAAAAAATCTTGTCTTTCAATTTCTTTATGGAATCTCAGAAATTGTTTGAGATTTTCAAAATTATTCAACTCTTTAAAAAATGTGTTCACGTTTTCAAAAAGTTTTTTCCTTAAAAAGATTGGATTAAATTTCTCCGCCTTTTAGAAAATGCAATTTCAAAAATGGATCATGTCGTAAAAATTTGTTCATGTTTTCATAATTTTTTGAAAATTTCAAAAAATGTTCATGTTTTTCATATTTTGTTCTAATTTTTAAAATTCTTCATAAATTCTTGAAAAAAAATTGAAATCTCTTAAATTTTAAAAATTCACAAACATTTTTTCGAATTCTTGAACTATTTTTGAATTTGTAAACCACTTTTCAAATTTATGAACATTTTTTAATAAGTGAACATTTTCAAGTTATCAAACATTTGTCCAAATCCCTACATTTCTTTATTAAAAAATAAACCCAGACGAAGTAGAAAAATAATTGAACAAATAGGAGTAAAACATACGCTTGTTGTTGCTCCCATACGTGGTGGTGATGTGAGCGAGCGTTCTCCTTCCAGCATGTTGGGCGTGGCCAATTTACCGGATTCCAACGAGTGAGCGATGTGTTGCATGCTACTCGCTGTGAGCGATCCGTAGTTGCGGTTGAATTTCACGGTGACCATTCTTTGGCGCTCACGCAGAGGGTCACTTTTTGGGACCTGGGTGCACCCAACCGCCACGTGTCATGTGATGGGCGATTCCTTTGAATTTTCTTTCTTCTTTTTTTTTTGTGTACGCATTTTATGGGTTTTAGATTTTTTTTAGGTTTGTTTGCCATTCGGTTTTTTGTCAAGTTTTCTCTAGGTTTTGGAGGAATTTTTCTATTTTTCTTTTCGGAAGAAGTCCTTTTCTCTGAGATATCACTCTGTTTTGAACTTATATAATCATACCATGTTTTGCACTTATACGACCATGACCCAAAACTTCTGCCAACTAAACGTCAGTCAATGATAACCCACAAGTATATGGATCGCAACAGTTTTTCAGGGTAGAGTATTCAATTCAAATTTATTGATTCGACATAAGGGAAGCCAAAGAATATTTGCAAGCATTAGCAGTTGAGTTGTTAATTCAACCACACTTGGAGAACTAAATATCTGCAGCAGAGTGATCAGTAGCACAGTAATATGATAGTTTGATAGCGGTAGTGGCAATAGCAATAGTAACAGTAATAGTAACGGTAGCTGTTTTGCAGCAATTGTAACAACAATAACAGTAGTAGTAACTTAGCAAAAATCAATATGTGAAAGTTGTATGCATTGGATCAATGATGAATAAAATGTTGGATGCCATTAATCATATAACAACCACAACCTAGAGCGACACAAGACTAGCTCCAATTTATCAATGTAATGCAGGCATGTGTTCCGTATATAGTCATACACGCTTATAATAAGAACTTGCATGTCATCTTTTGTCCTACCGTCCCATGACAGCAGGGTCCATAAGGAAACTAAGGGCTATTAAGGTCTCCTTTTAATAGAGAACCGAAACAAAGCATTAACACATAGTGAATACATGAACTCCTCAGACTACGGTAATCACGGAAAGAATCCCAATTATTGTCACATTGGGTGTATTGTATGTGTATCATTTGTCGCTGTTTCGGAGTTTTGATGGGATTTTTTCCTACATGTGGAAGTGATGAAAAAGTTTGTTTGCATTTTTAAATATGTTTTTAACAAAATTTTCTTTAACCAAAAGTCTAAATTACAAATTGTTTTCACTCTTGCATTTCTCGCTACGATATATTCAAAATGAGATCACATGTTGATAGATTCAATGAATTTTTTTCTGGCCAAATCTATGCTTTCAGCTAGTAATAACTTGTACTCCAAATGTGAAGTAAGTTGTCTTTCCAACTAGCACCAACTTGTGCATCCAAAAGGGTGCTCCCAACTAGCACTAACATGTCTACTTCTGATATGTGCTTCCAACCAACATTAACATGTGCTCCAAACGTGAACTAACATGTGTTCCACGTAAATTAATTTTTTTGCTCCACGTGACGCAACACACGGGAACACACCCGGGCTGCACGTGGGACCATATGTATACTTTACACATGAGCACACGATGCATAGTATACCTCATAACACCGTGAAACAACACACATGCATGACGTGCACAACACACTTGGACACATGCATATCCATCGCAATACATGTGAATAGAATGCACACACTTTGCAGCACACAACACAATATAAGGTACAACAACACACAACATAGGAGCGTAGTACGCGACAGAGAAAACGGTGTGTTGTAGCTCAAAATGAAGAAAACCAGGCAAGATAACCAGAAGCAAAAAAACCAGTAGTAGATCCTTCGTCCTTCCCTCCCAAGACGCCACACGAGGGTAACCTTTCATTTGGTTGCTCTCCCATAGCATAGATCTAGCATAGTTCGGCCTGAAAATCGAGTGACGGCGAACGTCGCCAATGGGCTACATGTACATCTGCCCTTGTTTAATATTGAACCTCATGTGTCCTAAAACATATTATGTAAGGAGCATCACTACGTAACAATGACGTATGGTTGTCTTCTCATGCAACGACCCATTTGCTTCTATTTTACATGAATCCACGACAAATAAGCATGGCATTTAGCAAAAGATTCTTTGAAATTTGAACTTAAGAATGTTTTGTTTCCCAAACGGTTAAGCCGATTGATGATCAACTTTCACTATTAGCTTCTTTGAGGCGAGATTTTTGAAACTAGATCCCATGTTGGTATGTTTTGATAAAAAAAAAATCAATACTTGCCAGATCATTGTTACTTGCTTGCCAAGTTATTAGCCACTTAGTGTCATATTGAACTTACTTAGTTGTGATATTACTGAATGTCAATATAAACAACAATAAAAAAGACTTCCTTCATGATACTTGTGTGGAGTGATATCTATTCTTTACAATTGTTAACACTAGAATACTCAATATCTGGCTATACAAGTCATTACAATATTTAAAAACATACAAACTATTAAACAATAACTATACACAATCATTGTGGCAATTGTTCATGATTAAGATGACAACTATGATGGCATAATCTGGCAACTGGTGTTGACGAAGAAAGAATCAAAACATGTCAACATGAAGGCTTGTTTCGAAGTCCCCATCGATACAAGCTCACCCGTGAAAGTGGATCACTAGTCAGATTGATGGTTTGTGAATAAATCATTTTAAAGTAATTAATGCAATGATGTCACATGTGGTGTAAAATCTTGCATGTATTTGTGTGCTCTCTATGTAGGCAACATTCCATTGGAATGCCGCATCACCGGAGTGCATGCATGCACACGTATGCAAAACAAATTTCCCTTCTACGAGTAGCAGAGACTATACAAATAATATAAACATCTTCTAAGAAAATTGTGCATTAGAAACTGTGAAGGTGAAGGTAGGAGACCAAAAGTAGGCTAGGGTGGAGAGGGTAGGGGGCTATCTGTCGACTATGTTGCCATCCATGTTGGGTAAAAACACCCACGTGCGCCTGCTCCAAACGCGCACAGAACATTGTAAACAATGGTCGGTGTTCCACTCGCTATAGAGAGGACCAGATATATATGGAGCCAATGCATTGACTCGTAGACAACCTGAAGGAGATGCATATTTACCATTAAGCACCATGCAATTTCTACATAGCCACAACAACCATAATAAGGCAAATTCTCTCACCCTAATTAATGCACTAAACTTACATGTTTCCATCTAGCTAGTGATCAGACATATTGGCAACACTGAGAGGTGGTATAAGTTAGAGGCAACTTGTATGACTGACCATGTAGCACACACAGAAGAGCAATGAAAGAAAATATGTCTAATAGTCTTAATGATGACAACATTTCTTATTCCCTTACCAATTACGATGAGTGATATTGTCCTTTGTCAAAACCACACTTCGACGAAGATACCATACAAAAGTTTAATCTTTGGTGTTATCTTCAACTCTCATATTTTTTAATTTCTATCCACTAAAACCTCATAATGGGTAAGTGCTCGTTACATGGAATGAACTGTACATAGGCCATTATGTGTAAGGTTCCAAAGGAACTTGTCCTAACCTTACATAAATTGGATGTGTTCCAGGCATCCCAACAGTTGGTGCCATGATGTGGTGCAGGGCTGACCAAGTCTCTCCTAAAAGATAAATCAGGCTGGGACAAGCTCAACACTTGCATGAGGGCACCCGTTGTCAAGGAGATCCTCTGTCTCTGTTGATCTTTGTCCTAGAGGTTGACTTACTTCAGGCAGCTATTTATGATGTGTACCATAGCAACCACATGCAACTATCAATTCCTTCTGATTGCTCTAACTACCCTGTGATTCAATAAGCAAGCGACACAATTGTGATCATGCATGCAAATAGATTTCATGCTAAACATATGAAGCAAATTCTAATCACATATGCTAGTTCTGTAGGCCTTCACATAAAATTTCAGAAATCGACCTTGACGTCATCAATTTGCAGCCTGGCGTTGCTCAAAAACCTTGCCTCTTTGTATGCATTTGTCAACAGTCAGATGCCTTTTACGTACTTGGTCCTTCCTCTTGGTACCACTACTCCACTAGACCTTCAGTATCAGATATCATTCCCCTAGTGGCTTCGATTGAGAGGAGGATTTTAGTTGCTGCTTCGCTCCTTCACATATGGATCCAAACTTACATTTGTTAATCGATGATTATCTCACTTGCCATTTGTGTGATGCATGCGATCAATATCCTGCCGAAGCTTATTGAACATCTTGACAAGATCCACAGACATTGCTTCTGGAATAAGCAGACAGGTGATGGCTCGAAGTGCAACTCTCTAGCAACATGGGAGTTGGTTTGCCGCCCAAAAAGTAAAGGAGGGATGGGAATTATTAACCTGAATGTTCAGAACCAGGGCCTCTTGCTTAAGAATCTACACAAATTGTGTAACTAACACGATGAGCCCTGGGTGTAGTTGATATGGAATACATATTATGAAGGTTGTGTGTTGCATGCGTCTAATTTATGCAATTCCTTTTGGTGGCGTGACATCCTCCAAATATCTGATGGTGTAACTATGGTCAAGGTGGGCAATGACAGATCAATCTTGTTTTGGAAGGATCTCTGGCATGATAATATCATGTCCGACTCACACCCCAGATCTTTCTCGTATGCCAAAAATAAAAATATTTCAGTTCATGTGCTCTTGAGTTCCAATGTTTAGGGTGATGCATTTATTCTGCCTTTGTCTTCTTCTCTGCCTAGGAAGGAGGTTTGATCCTTGCAACTTCTATCGACTAATATTGAATCCAGTAGCTCCCCTCATGATAAATGGATGAGTGTCTGGGGAGGCAAAGAGTTTACCTCGAGTAAGTTCCATGGATACTTCTTTAAATATATGCAAGCTGATGCTTTGTTTTCCTGGATCGGGCAACCCAAATGCAACATGAAATGGAAAGTATTTGCTTGGCTTCTGTTAGCGGATTAGTTGAGCACTAGGAACATGTTGTGTAGTTGCAACTGCCTATTGTGCTCTGCTCCCCCTGAAGAAGCATTGATCCATCTTTTTTTTCAAATGCCCTTTTGTGGTGGCCTATTGGAATACCATCGGCATAAGCTGGCCAGATCATGACTACAGGCTTGCTCTTCTCCATGCAGGGAAGGGAGCTTGGGATGGACAAATGTTCATGGAGATTTTCACCATTCTTGTTGGCCTATCTGAAAGGAGAGAAACAACATGCATTTCAGATGGGTTGTGCCCATCCCATGGATCTTGGTTGGCAAGGTTTAAAAGAGATATGTCCATGATGGTGCACATATGCAAGCAAAGTCTCCATCCTTTTATCACATCTTTTGTTAACAATCTTTAGGGGTTTGTCTCATATATATCTACTTTCACCTTCCTCCCTGTTATAACTCTTCAAAACTTTGCTCCACCCCTCCCACCTTCTGTACACATGTCATTGTAACCTTAATAACTTTTAACTAAAAGTTAGTGAGACCCTATCCCACTATCATAAAGTAAAAAACAATGTTTTAAATAGCTGGCTAGGGAAAATAGCGGCGGGCTTCGAAATCAGCTATAGCGGAGCTATAGAGGGCTATAGCAGGCTATTTGTGAAGGCGACCATTTAGCGGCACCATGCTGAAAAGGCTATAGCCGGCTATAGCGAAGCTATAGCCGGCTATTTGAAACTATGAAAAAAAGAGATGCATGAGGATATCATTCTCCCGGAGGGTGGCATTTCCAATCCACTTATCCTCCTAAAATCATATCTCAGAGCCATCCTTCATCATGAAGGTTCCAAAGATGAAGAGATGCTTCTTTCCCATATTAGACTAACCCAAAAATCTGCGTGCCTAGGTTTCCAACATGCCTGAGCCACAATTTCTCGGCCTAGATACTTGTTACGCAAGAGAGTTTGTCAGACCCTTCCTCAGTGAGAAGCTTCTAAGGCCATTTACTGAGCAAGGCTTCATATTTAGCTTGGAAATCATGTATACCAAGACCCCTTGTTTTTTTGGGTTGGAAAACCACACACCATTTGGCCAACCTATATATTTTTCCTTTCTAATGCCACTTTGCTAGAAAAACTTGGGTCTAAAGTAATCCATCCTTTGTAAAAAAACTTTTTGGCAGTTGGAAGGAGATCATATAGGGAACCATGTTCATTAGTGCAGAGTTGATTATAACAAGTCGCCTCTCAGCAGAGATTATAGCTTGCCTTTACAACTACTTAGACGATTATCTAGTCGCTCCTCAACATTTTTCACTCTTCGTTGTGAAGGAAATATGCCCTAGAGGCAATAATAAAGTTATTATTTATTTCCTCATATCATGATAAATGTTTATTATTCATGCTAGAATTGTATTAACCGGAAACATAATACATGTGTGAATACATAGACAAACAAAGTGTCACTAGTATGCCTCTACTTGACTAGCTTGTTGATCAAAGATGGTTGAGTTTCCTAGCCATAGACATGAGTTGTCATTTGATCAACGGGATCACATTATTAGGAGAATAATGTGATTGACATGACCCATTCCATTAGCTTAGCACCCGATCGTTTAGTATGTTGCTATTGCTTTCTTCATGACTTATACATGTTCCTATGACTATGAGATTATGCAACTCCCGTTTGCCGGAGGAACACTTTGTGTGCTACCAAACGTCACAACGTAACTGGGTGATTATAAAGGAGCTCTACAAGTGTCTCCAAAGGTACATGTTGGGTTGGCGTATTTCGAGATTAGGATTTGTCACTCCGATTGTCGGAGAGGTATCTTTGGGCCCTCTCGGTAATGCACATCACATAAGCCTTGCAAGCATTGCAACTAATGAGTTAGTTGTGAGATGATGTATTACGAAACGAGTAAAGAGACTTGCCGGTAATGAGATTGAACTAGGTATTGAGATACCGACGATCGAATCTCGGGCAAGTAACATACCGATGACAAAGGGAACAACATATGTTGTTATGCGGTTTGACCGATAAAGATCTTCGTAGAATATGTAGGAACCAATATAAGCATCCAGGTTCCGCTATTGGTTATTGACCGAAGACGTGTCTCGGTCATGTCTACATAGTTCTCGAACCCGTAGGGTCCGCACGCTTAAAGTTCTGTGACGATCGGTATTATGAGTTTTTGTGTTTTGATGTACCGAAGTTGTTCGGAGTCCCGGATATCTCGAAATGGTCGAGACGTAAAGATCGATATATTGGACGACTATGTTCGGACACCGGAAGTGTTTCGGGAGGTTTCGGACATATACCGGAGTACCGGGGGGTTACCGGAACCCCCGGGGAATATATTGGGCCTAATGGGCCTTAGTGGGAGAAGAGGAGGGGCGGCCAGGGCAGCCGCGGGCCCCCTCTCCCTCTAGTCCGAATTGTACAAGGAAGGGGGCGCCCCCCTTTCCTTCTCTTCTTCTCTCCCTTCCTCTCCTACTCCTACTCCTACTTGGAAAGGGGGAGTACTACTCCCGGTGGGAGTAGGACTCCTCATGGGGCGCGCCATAGGAGGCCGGCCCCCTCCCCCTCCTCCACTCCTTTATATACGGGGAAGGGGGCACCCCTTGGAGACACAACAATTGATCATTGATCTTTTAGCCGTGTACGGTGCTCCCCTCCACCATAATCCACCTCGATCATATCGTAGCGGTGCTTAGACGAAGACCTGCGTCGGTAGCTTCATCAACACCGTCACCATGCCGTCGTGCTGACGAAGCTCTTTCCGGAAGCTCTACTGGATCGTGAGTTCGCAGGACGTCACCAAGCTGAACGTGTGCTGAACGCGGAGGTGTTGTACGTTCGGTACTGAGGATCGGTCGATCATTAAGACATATGACTACATGAACCGCGTTGTCATAACGCTTCCGCTTAGGTCTACGAGGGTACGTAGACGACACTCTCCCCTCTCGTTTCTATGCATCACCATGATCTTGCGTGTGCGTAGGAAATTTTTGAAATTACTACGTTCCCAACAGTGGCATCCGAGCCAGGTTTATGCGTAGATGTTATATGCATGAGTAGAACACAAGTGAGTTGTGGGCGATACACGTCATATTGCTTACCAGCATGTCATACTTTGGTTCGCGGTATTGTTGGATGAAGCGTCCCGGACCGACATTACGCGTACGCTTACACAAGACTGGTTCTACCGACTTGCTTTGCACATAGGTGGCTGGCGGGTGTCAGTTTCTCCAACTTTAGTTGAATCGAGTGTGACTATGCCCGGTCCTTATTGAAGGTTAAAACAACACTAACTTGACGAACTATCGTTGTGGTTTTGATGCGTAGGTAAGAACGGTTCTTGCTCAGCCCGTAGCAGCCATATAAAACTTGCAACAACAAAGTAGAGGACGTCTAACTTGTTTTTGTAGGGCATGTTGTGATGTGATATGGTCAAGGCATGAAGCTATATTTTATTGTATGAGATGATCATGTTTTGTAACGGAGTTATCGGCAACTGGCAGGAGCCATATGGTTGTCGCTTTATTGTATGAAATGCAATCACCATGTAATTGCTTTACTTTATCACTAAGCAGCAGCGATAGTCGTAGAAGCAATAGTTGGCGAGACGACAATGATGCTACAATCGAGATCAAGGTGTCGCACCGGTGACGATGGTGATCATGACAGTGCTTTGGAGATGGAGATCAAAGGCACAAGATGATGATGGCCATATCATATCACTTATATTGATTGCATGTGATGTTTATCCTTTATGCATCTTATTCTGCTTTGATTGACGGTAGCACTATAAGATGATCTCTCACTAAAAATTTCAAGGTAGAAGTGTTCTCCCTGAGTATGCACCGTTGCAAAAGATCGTCGTGCCGAGACACCACGTGATGATTGGGTGTAATAAGCTCAACGTTCTTATACAACGGGTGCAAGCCAGTTTTGCACACGCAGAATACTTGGATTAAACTTGACGAGCCTAGCATATGCAGATATGGCCTCAGAACACTGAGACCGAAAGGCCAAGCGTGAATCATATAGTAGATATGATCAAAATAGTGATGTTCACCATTGAAAACTACTCCATGTCACGTGATAATCGGTTTTGGTTTAGTTGATTTGGATCACGTGATCACTTAGATGATTAGAGAGATGTCTATCTAAGTGGGAGTTCTTAAAATAATATGATTAATTGAACTTAAATTTATCATGAACTTAGTACCTGATAGTATTTTGCTTGTCTATGTTGTTGTAGATAGATGGGCCGTGTTGTTGTTCCATTGAATTTTAATGTGTTCCTTGAGAAAGCAAAGTTGAAAGATGATGGTAGCAATTACACAGGCTGGGTCCGTAACTTGAGTATTATCCTCATTACTGCACAGAAGAATTACGTCCTGGAAGCACCGCTGGGTGCCAGGCCTGCTGTAGATACTGCTGATGACGTTAAGAACAGCTGGCAGAGCAAAGCTGATGACTACTCGATAGTTCAGTGTGACATGATTTACGGCTTAGAAACGGGACTTCAACGACGTTTTGAATGCCATGGAGCATATGAGATGTTCCAGGATTTGAAGTTAACATTTCAAGCAAATGCCCGGATTGAGAGGTATGAAGTCTCCAATAAGTTCTATAGCTACAAGATGGAGGAGAATAGTTCTGTCAGTGAACATATACTCCGAATGTCTGGGTACTGCAATCACTTGATTCAACTGGGAGTAAATCTTCCGGATGATAGTGTCATTGACAGAATTCTTCAATCACTGCCACCAAGCTACAAGAGCTTCGTGATGAACTATAATATGAAAGGGATGGATAAGACAATTCCCGAGCTCTTCGCAGTGCTAAAGGCTGCGGAGGTAGAAATCAAGGAGCATCAAGTGTTGATGGTCAACAAGATCACCAGTTTCAAGAAAAAAGGGTAAAGGGAAGAAGAAGGAGAACTTCAAAAATAACGGAAAACAAGTTCCTGCTCAGGAGAAGAAACCCAAGTCTGGACCTAAGTCTGAGACTGAGTGCTTCTACTGCAAACAGACTGGTCACTGGAAGCGGAACTGCCCCAAGTATTTGGCGGATAAGAAGGATGGCAAGGTGAACAAAGGTATATGTGATATACATGTTATTGATGTGTACCTTACTAGAGCTCGCAGTAGCACCTGGGTATTTGATAGTGGTTCTGTTGCTAATATTTACAACTCGAAAGAGGGACTACAGATTGAGTGAAGATTGGTTAAGGACAAGGTGACGATGCGCGTGGGAAATGGTTCCAAAGTCGATGTGGTCGTCGTCGGCACGCTACCTCTAGATCTACCTTCGGGATTAATTTTAGACCTAAATAATTGTTATTTGGTGCCAACATTAAGCATGAACATTATATCTAGATCTTGTTTGATGCGAGATGGTTATTCATTTAAATATAAGAATAATGGTTGTTCTATTTATATGAGTAATATCTTTTATGGTCATGCACCCTTGAAGAGTGGTCTATTTGTGTTAAATCTCGATAGTAGTAATACACATATTCATAATGTTGAAGCCCAAAGATGCAGAGTTGATAATGATAGGGCAACTTATTTGTGGCACTGCCGTTTAGGTCATATTGGTGTAAAGCGCATGAAGAAACTCCATACTGATGGACTTCTGGAATCACTTGATTATGAATCACTTGGTACTTGCGAACCATGCCTCATGGGCAAGATGACTAAAACGCCGTTCTCTGAAACAATGGAGCGAGCAACAGATTTATTGGAAATCATACATACTTATGTATGTGGTCCAATGAATATTGAGGCTCGCGGCGGGTATCGTTATTTTCTCACCTTCACAGATGATTTTAGCAGATATGGGTATGTCTAAATGAAACATAAGTATGAAAAATTTGAAAAGTTTGAAAATTTTCAGAGTGAAGTGGAAAATCATCGTAACAAGAAAATAATGTTTCGACGATCTGATCATGGAGGAGAATATTTGAGTTACGAGTTTGGTCTACATTTGAAACAATGCGGAATAGTTTCGCAACTTGTCGGATTTCGGGTTCCGGCAGACCCTTGAGGTTCGAACACTGGGGTGCGCGCGGAGATTTCGCCTCCTACCTTCCTGCACCCCTCCGCCTTTCTAGGATCTGAACAAGAAAGAACAACGCAAGAGACACAGGGTTTATACTGGTTCGGGCCACCGTTGTGGTGTAATACCCTACTCCAGTGTGTGGTGTGGTGGATTGGCCCTTGGGCTGATGATGACGAACAATACAAGGAAGAACATCCTAGCAAGGGTCTGTTCTTGGCTGGGGCGATGAACTACTGGGAGGAGCTCAGTCACCTTTCTCTCTCTCTTTCCGATCTTCTCTAACCTTCCAACCCTCCGGCTCAGCCCCCCTGGCTCTGTGGGTGGCTGGTCCTATTTATAGGGGCCCTGGTCCTCTTCCCAAATATCGAGCGGGAAGGGAGCCAACAATGGCGGGCTAATTTGAAGGGGGACAGCTAGTATCAACTATCCTGACAAAAGTAGTCTTCGCCTGCGCAAAGCTCTGGTGATGACACCGTCTTGGACCCCACGGTGACCTCCGCCTCGTAGTCCTCCTGGTCTTGGTCTCGTTGCACCGAAATGGCAACCTTTGCCTGATGCCTCGGTACTCCGCGTCTGCGCTTGCCCCCTTTGCACCAAAGAGGAAGGGAGGACACTGCGCGGGCTGGCACCCGCCTGGCGCCCCCGGTCGTCATGGCTTGCGTCATGGGCACCTCGTGAGGTACCCCGCCTTGATCTCTCCGCCTCGTCGTGAGCCAGCCTGACGAGGCCGTGCCTGAGGAAGCTCCGCGTCGTCCGCCCCGCGAGGCTTGGCCCCTCGCGAGGGTCTTGGGTTTGTGTTGGTGAAGATGGGCCGCGCTGGGCCCCCCTTTGAGCCACGCCGCAGGCCACAGGCAGACAAGTCTGGGGACCCCCGTTCCCAGAACGCCGACAGTAGCCCTCGGGCCCAAGGTGCGCCCGGACTTGGCCGTGCAGGGAGGTGGAAGGGTAAGAGCAAAGCGCCGCGGGCCCTAACAGCCTGCGGCCTTGGGCGCCGCGTGGCGGTTGATTGGACGTGGGCGTCTCCACTTCCCCATGGCGCCTCGGCAACTGCACGGATTGGACAAGTCCCTGCATGCAAAGCGGGTCATAATTACCTGTGATCATGGGGGCCGTTGGTTGGCCATCGCCAGTTATAAGTATGGACCGGCGCACGCCCTTCCAGTTCATCCTTCCTTGCTTCTCCTTTTCTTCATGGCCCCGTCAAGGAGGTTCTCAGCCGCAGAGAAGGGGAAGGCTCACCAGGTTGAGCCCGCCTCTCCCCCACCCAAGCGCGGCCGAGGGCGCCCTCATAAACATCCTGTGGCCACCATGGTGGCTCCCCGCGGCCGTGGAGGCGATCTTCAGCACAGCGACGGGCGGATTGCTGCGGCCGGGGGGCGCGCTCCGGCTGCGCGTCCCCCTAGGCCGCGCTTTCACGCTGCTGAAGTGCTGCCGGAGTTCGTCGTGTGGTCGGCGGGACCGACCAGCACCCGGCTTCCACTTCCTCGCTTCCTCCTTGGTGAGCTCCCGGGCGGCCTCTGGCTCCAGGCCGACGGCTGCTGCAGCCGGGCCTCATGGGTCTCACTGGAGGTCTCCGCGGCCGGGAGCCTGTTCCTGGCCCGCGGTTGGCAGACGTTTGCCCGCGCGCGTGGCCTGAGCCGTCGGTGCACCCTACACTTCAAGTTCGACGGCGATGCCACCCTCTACGTGAGGGTGTTTGGGGAAGATGGTCGCCACGCAGGGTGTTGCCCCGAGGGTGACGACCGCGGCTGGGAACCCAGCTCCAGCGATGATGGAGAGGGCAGCGCTCGCGCGGCCGGCGCCGCTCAGGGTTCCTCAAGCTTCTCCGGTTCTTCTTCAGGCGGCGACTCTTCTAGCGGTGGCCGCGGTCAGCCTCCACGTCGTCGCATCTGCTTGGGAGGTGGCAACGTGTCCGCCCGCCGTCGCGCCCTGGTGAAGCGCGAGAGGGAGTCCGCCTGAGCTCTGGAGGCAGCTCGGGCCTTCCCCGCGGGCCGGTGTGGGGCGAGCCGCACCGGATTTGTTCTTTCTTTTCCTTTTTCCTGCGTAACAAAGACAATAGTGTGGAGCCCCGCGGGGGCGTGTTTGGGTTATTGCTGTTAATCATTGTTTTGCTTTCGTTACCATACCTTCCGGCTACGTGCCTGAGCGTGGATAGTTCCCGGCCCCGGCCGTGGGGGGGGGGCGACCGACCCAGGCCCTTTGTTTGTGTCGCGGTGCCCGTGGGGCACGGACTGGAGGGGTGCTCCTGTAAGGGGCCCGGGTCGCGAACTCTTTGAATGACTAGGATAGGAACACTCGCGAGGGCGCTCAGCTGCCCTCCTCGCGAGGCCTTGCACAAGAGAAGTCAAGGCAGGAGAGTGAAAAGTCGAAGAACCACAAGCCAAAGACTGCAACAACTTCAATAAAATTTCGAATGAGAAGGAACAAGCCAACTGCGGAAAGCAAATGAAAAGCCGCGTCCGGTACCTAATCTAGTCTTCGACGTCTTCTCACCAGCGCAGAGCTAAGTGCTGCCACTGGGCGTGGGAGGGAGCCCCAGGGCCTGAGGCCGGCGCTCCTGAGACTCCGGGGCGTGTACAGCCCCAACTCATTATTATGTGAGAGTGTCACAGGCGGCGAGCTTCACAGGCGTTGGCCTTCTTCACAGGCTCTGGGCCTTTTCGAAAACACGATAGCTTCACAGGCATTCGCCTTCTTCACAGGCTCTGGGCCTTTTCCAAAACGCGATAGCTTCACAGGCATTTGCCTTCTTCACAGGCTCCGGGTCTTTTCCAAAACGCGATAGCTTCACAGGCATTCGCCTTCTTCACAGGCTCCGGGCCTTTTCCAAAACGCGATAGCTTCACAGGCATTCGCCTTCTTCACAGGCTCCGGGCCTTTTCCAAAATGCGATAGCTTCACAGGCATTCGCCTTCTTCACAGGCTTTGGGCCTTTTCCAAAACGCGATAGCTTCACAGGCATTCACCTTCTTCACAGGCTCTGGGCCTTTTTAGGGGTAGAACCTCCGTAGGTGCTGGATGTTCCATGCATTCTGGACTGGCACCCCCTCCTGAGTCTCCAAGCGCGCGGAGCCGGGCCTGGAAACATGAACAACTTTGAACGGGCCCTCCCACATGGGAGAGAGCTTGTGCAGCCCCTCCCTGGAGAGAACCCGCCTGAGCACGAGGTCTCCTACCTCGAGAGTTCTGGGGCGGATGTTGTGGCAGTGATATCGCCGCAGTGCTTCTTGGCGATGTTCCTCCCCCAGCACGAGGTCCATCCCCCGCATGGCGTCCTGCTACGCCTCGTCAAACGCCAAGACCCGCGCGGAGCGACGTCTGACCTCGTGAGGGAGGACCGCTTCGGCTCTGTAGACCAGGAAGAACGGGGTCTCTCCAGTCGGCTTGGTCGCGATTGTGCGGATGGACCACAACACGGACTGAAGCTCATCGTACCAACCTCTGCCGCAGGCCTCCAGCTTCTTCTTGAACGTCCTGGTCTTGAGGCCCCTCAGGACCTCCGCGTTGGCTCGCTCGGCCTGGCCGTTGCTTCGGGGGTGCGCCACCGAAGCGTAGCATATCTGCGTTCCAAGGTTAGCACAGTATGTTTTGAAGAGGTTACTGGTGAACTGCGAACCGTTGTCCGTGATGATGTGATTCGGCACCCCGAACCGGCTCACGATGCCCTTGATGAACTTGACCGCGGAACCCGCGGGAATGGTGCGGATAGCCTCTACTTCAGCCCACTTGGTGAACTTGTCCACGGTGACGTAGAGGTAGCGGTAGCCCCCAGGCGCCCGAGGAAACGGGCCCAAGATATCCAGCCCCCAGACTGCGAATGGCCATGAAAGGGGTATAGTCTGCAAGCCTCCTGCTGGCTGATGGGTCTGCTTGGCGTGGAACTGGCAGGCCTCACAATCTTTCACTAGTTTGACGGCGTCATTGAGCGCGGTGGGCCAATAAAACCCACTGCGGAACGCCTTGCCGACGAGGGTCCATGATGATGAATGATGTCCACAATCTCCGCCATGTATATCTTCCAGCAGTTCCTTCCCTTGCTCCCTGGAGATGCAGCGCAGGGATACATCGTTTAGCCGCTTCCGGTAGAGCTCTCCATCCTTGATGCAGTATGCCGTGGCCTGGCGTGCCACTCGCTCCGCTTCCTCCTCCTTCTCCGGTAGGGTCCCTTGCGTTAGGTAACTCCGGAGCTCCGCGATCCAACATCCCTCCTGCGGTTCCATAGTCAGGAGCAGACGTGCTCCTGAGGCCGGGCCACAGGCCGGAGCCCCTGAGGTAGGTGGCTGGGGGAGCTCCTCCCGGGGCTGAGCCGTGTTCGATAATGACGGCAGGGCTGATGGCTTGAAGAGCCGCTCCTCGAAAACGCCAGGCTCCTGAGGTAACCGCCTGGACGCCCATTTGGCAATGTCGTCGGCCTCCTGATTGGTGCCACGAGGCACATGCTGCAACTCCAACCTCCAGAACCGCTTCTCCATCTTGCGGACCTCTGCTAGGTAGGCTTCCATGTGCTCATCCTTCGGCTCGTACACCTTGTTGGAGAAATTGACAAGGAGCTGCGAATCGCCCTTGATGGTGAGGCATTTCACCCCCAGGGCAGCCGCGGCCTTCAAGCCCGCTATTAAACCTTCATACTCTGCTATGTTGTTGGAGACCTTTTCACCTTGCTGGAAACAGAGCTACACGGCGTAATAGAGCTTGTCCTGAGCGGGCGATATAAGCACCGCCCCAGCCCCAGCGCCATGCCTGGAGAACGCCCCATCGAAGTACATGACCCAGCCTTCTGGCGCCTCGCTTCCCGGGGAAGGGACCGATCCTCGTCGGCCTTGAGGCCTGGCGCCTCCGTCCATTCTGCCACAAAATCCGCCAACGCTGCTCCCTTGATGACTCTGGTCGTGCTGAATTCGAGCTGAAACGCTTGCAGTTCTATGTTCCACTTCAGCGACCCTTCCAGCTGAATTAGGGCTCATGAGTACTCTCTCCAGGGGGTATGACGAGACGACCTTGATGGGGTGACCCTGAAAATAGTGCCGCAGCTTGCGCGAGGCCATCAGTAGCGCGAGGAGGAGTTTCTGAGGCATGGGGTATCGTGCCCTTGCATCCCGCAGCACCGTGCTGACGAAGTACACTGGGTGCTCAACGAGGTGGAGTGCGTCAGTGCTGGTGGCTCCCTTCGGAGACCGTGGCGCCTCTTGAGGCAATGAGGCCTCCTGAGGCTGGCCATCTGGAAGAGGGGCCTCTTCCGCCTCTGGTGCGCCCCTCTGCGGCAGCTGATCCTCCTCAGCCGCGGTGGCGGTTTCTGTAGGCCTTCCTTGTCCCTGTTCTGCCTTGTCCCGGGCTGCTGCCACGGTTTTGATTCGGCGCTCCTCTCTGACTGCCACCAAGGCTGCGCTGGCGGAGTAGGGAGTGGCGGCGAGGTAAAGCACCAGGGGATCTTGTGGCCGTGGAGCCACCATGACCGGTGGGCTGGTCAGGTATCTCTTGAGATCCTGGAACGCCTTGTCGGCCTCTTCAGTCCACTCGAAGGGACCCTTTTTCTTCATTAGCTGAAAGAAGGTCAGTGCTCGTTCCCCCAACTTGGAGATGAAGCGCCCTAGCGCGGTCACGCGCCCCGTGAGCTTCTGCATTTCTCTGAGGGTCTTTGGCGGGCTCATGTCTTTCACTGCCTTGACCTTCTCCGGGTTAGCCTCGATGCCTCGGTGGGACATGAGGAAACCCAATAGCTTGCCTGAGGGGACTCCGAACACACACTTCTCTGGGTTGAGTCATAGGTTCACTGCGTTGAGGCTTGCGAAGGTTTCCTCCAAGTCTTGTATCAAGGTCCTGGCCTCCCGAGACTTTACCACAATGTCATCGACGTAAACTTCAACATTCTTCCCGAGCTGCGGGCCCAAAGTGATGTGCATCAGCCGCTGGAAGGTCGCCCCTGCGTTACGCAACCCGAATGGCATGCATGTGTAGCAGTACACCCCACACAGGGTTAGGAAGGCTGTCTTCTCGACGTCTTCTACCGCCATCTTGATCTGGTGATACCCAGAGAAGGCATCCAAGAAGCATAAAAGGTCGCATTCCGCAGTGGAATCGACGATCTGGTCGATGCGGGGGAGCGGGAATAGATCTTGCGGGCATGCTTTGTTGAGGTTGGTGAAGTCGACACACATGCGCTCCTTCCCTCCCTTCTTTGGCACAACGACAGGGTTGGCCAACCAATCCGGGTATCAGACCTCGCGAATGACCCCAGCGGCTTCTAATTTGCGGGTCTCTTGGACGATGAAGGCCTGCTTTTCTGTGGACTGCCGCCTGGCCTTCTGCTTCACAGGGCGCATGTTGGGGCACACGTTGAGGTGATGCTCGATTACACTCCTAGGGATCCCTGCCAACTGGTCAGGCTCCCAAGCGAATACCTTCTTGTTTGCACGCAGGAACCCGACCAGGGCCTTCTCCTGCTCGGGTTTGAGGTGGGCGCCTATGGTGAAAGTGGCGTTGGTGGATCCGTTCTCATCGATGGGTATCTGCTTGGTTTCTGCCTTGTCTTGGGTGAACAACTGTTTCTTCTTGGCGGGTGCAGCCCCCTTGGGCCCGGGGGTCTCCAAGTTGGCGGGCTGTGCCGACGCCGCCGTCTTGAAGGCGAGCCTGAGCACCCGCAGCGCGTCCCCGGTGTCCCCGTGCACAGTGAGGACACCGCTACTCCCGGGCATCTTCATGAGGTTGTACGCCGGGTGTGTGGCGGCCATGAACTGGGCCAGCGCTGGGTAGCCGAGGATGGCGTTGTAGGGGAGGCCGATGGGGGCGATGTCGAAGTCGACCAGCTCCGTGCGGAAGTTGTCGTAGGTGCCGAAGGTTACTGGGAGCCGGATCTGTCCCAAGGAGCTGGACGACTTGCCCCCAACGCCTGAGAAGGGCCGGCTGGGTTGCAACCGTTCCAGGGGTATGCAGAGGAGGTTGAAGGCCTCGACCGAGAGCATGCTGAGGCCCGCGCCGCCATCAATGAGGGTTCTGGTGACGGCCACCTGGCAGATGGTGGGGGTGCACAGCATGGGGAGCGCACCCGAGCAGGCCGAGTTGGAGGGGTGGTCCTCCGAGCTGAAGGTCAGGCCGGTCTCGGGCGCCGCCCGGTCCAGGGGAGCCCCCCTGCCGCGTGGAAGCGGCGCTGACCCGGCGGATGAACGGCTTGACGTGGTGACTTGTAGGCGGCGCCTGCGAGCCGCCCAAGAGGGCCACGACGACCGGGGGTGTTGGTGCAGCATGATGGGCGGGGGAGAGGTTGCGGGGCTCCATGGGCGCGCGGAGCGCGCGGGACGAAGAACCAGTTGGGGTGAGCGAGGGAGTTGCGGTGCGGCCGTCTTGCCGCACGGACGGATGCTGGGACGATGCTCACTGCTCGTCCCCCGCTGGGCCGGTGGCGGCGTTGACGGCAGGCAATGGGGAACGGCGAGGCCGCCCGCCGACAGGGGCCGTCTGGGCGACGCGGGAAGCGAGCGCGGCCCAGCGCTCGGTGCGGGCCCGACGAGCGTCAGACATGGGCGTGATGGTCGGAGGAGAACGGGGTGGTGGAAGACGAATCCCGGCGCACCCCTACCTGGCGCGCCAAATGTCGGATTTCGGGTTCCGGCAGACCCTTGAGGTTCGAACACTGGGGTGCGCGCGGAGATTTCGCCTCCTACCTTCCTGCACCCCTTCGCCTTGCTAGGATCTGAACAAGAAAGAACAACGCAAGAGACATAGGGTTTATACTGGTTCGGGCCGCCGTTGTGGTGTAATACCCTACTCCAGTGTGTGGTGTGGTGGATTGGCCCTTGGGCTGCTGATGACGAACAATACAAGGAAGAACAGCCTAGCGAGGGTCTGTTCTTGGCTGGGGCGATGATCTACTGGGAGGAGCTCAGTCACCTTTCTCACTCTCTCTTTCCGATCTTCTCTAACCTTCCAACCCTCCGGCTCAGCCCCCTGGCTCTGTGGGTGGCTGGTCCTATTTATAGGGGCCCTGGTCCTCTTCCCAAATATCGAGCGGGAAGGGAGCCAACAATGGCGGGCTAATTTGAAGGGGGACAGCTAGTATCAACTATCGTGACAAAAGTAGTCTTCGCCTGCGCAAAGCTCTGGTGATGACGCCGTCTTGGACCCCACGGTGACCTCCGCCTCGTAGTCCTCCTGGTCTTGGTCTCGTTGCACCGAAATGGCAACCTTTGCCTGATGCCTCGGTACTCCGCGGCTGCGCTTGCCCCCTTTGCACCAAAGAGGAAGGGAGGACACTGCGCGGGCTGGCACCCACCTGGCGCCCCCGGTCGTCATGGCTTGCATCACGGGCACCTCGTGAGGTACACCGCCTTGATCTCTCCGCCTCCTCGTGAGCCAGCCTGACGAGGCTGTGCCTGAGGAAGCTCCGCATCGTCCGCCCCGTGAGGCTTGGCCCCTCGCGAGGGTCTTGGGTTTGTGTTGGTGAAGATGGGCCGCGTTGGGCCCCCCTTTGAGCCACGCCGCAGGCCGCAGGTAGGCAAGTCTGGGGACCCCCGTTCCCAGAACGCCAACACAACACACACCATCCGGAACACCACAGCGTAATGGTGTGTCCGAACGTCGTAATTGTACTTTACTAGATATGGTGCGATCTATGATGTCTCTTACTGATTTACCGCTATCGTTTTGGGGTTATGCTTTAGAGACGGCCGCATTGACGTTAAATAGGGCACCATCGAAATCCGTTGAGACGACACCTTATGAAATATGGTTTGGCAAGAAACCAAAGTTGTCGTTTCTTAAAGTTTGGGGCTGCGATGCTTATGTGAAAAAGCTTCAACCTGATAAGCTCGAATCCAAATCGGAGAAATGTGTCTTCATAGGATACCCAAAAGAAACTATTGGCTACACCTTCTATCACAGATTCGAAGGCAAGACATTTGTTGCTAAGAATGGATCCTTTCTAGAGAAGGAGTTTCTCTCGAAAAAAGGGAGTGGGAGGAAAGTAGAACTTGATGAGGTAACTGTACCCGCTCCCTTATTGGAAAGTACTTCATCACAGAAACCGGTTCCTGTGACACCTACACCAATTAGTGAGGAAGCTAATGATGATGATCATGAAACTTCAGATCAAGTTACTACCGAACCTCGTAGGTCAACCAGAGTGAGATCTGCACCAGAGTGGTACGGTAATCCTGTTCTGGAAGTCATGTTAATTGACCATGATGAACCTACGAACTATGAAGAAGCGATGGTGAGCCTAGATTCCGCAAAATGGCTTGAGGCCATGAAATCTGAGATGGGATCCATGTACGAGAACAAAGTATGGACTTTGGTTGACTTGCCGATGATCGGCAAGCCCTCGAGAATAAATGGATCTTCAAGAATAAGACTGACGCTGACGGTGATGTTACTGTCTACAAAGCTCGACTTGTTGTGAAAGGTTTCGGCAAGTTCAAGGGGTTGACTACGATGAGACTTCCTCACTCGTAGCGATGCTTAAGTCTGTCTGAATTGAAGGAAATATGCCCTAGAGGAAATAATAATGTTATTATTTTATTTCCTTATATCATGATAAATGTTTATTATTCATGCTAGAATTGTATTATCCGGAAACATAATACTTGTGTGAATACATAGACAAACTAAACGTCACTAGTATGCCTCTACTTGACTAGCTCGTTAATCAAAGATGATTATGTTTCCTAACCATAGACATGTGTTGTCATTTGATTAACGGGATCACATTATTAGGAGAATAATGTGATTGACATGACCCATTCCATTAGCTTAGCACCCGATCGTTTACTATGTTGCTATTGCTTTCTTCATGACTTATACATGTTCCTATGACTATGAGATTATGCAACTCCCGTTTGCCGGAGGAACACTTTGTGTGCTACCAAACGTCACAACATAACTGGGTGATTATAAAGGAGCTCTACAGGTGTCTCCAAAGGTACATGTTGGGTTGGCGTATTTCGAGATTAGGATTTGTCACTCCGATTGTCGGAGAGGTATCTCTGGGCCCTCTCGGTAATGCACATCACATAAGCCTTGCAAGCATTGCAACTAATGAGTTAGTTGTGAGATGATGTATTACGAAACGAGTAAAGAGACTTGTTGGTAATGAGATTGAACTAGGTATTGAGATACTGACGATCGAATCTCGGGCAAGTAACATACCGATGACAAAGGGAACAACATATGTTGTTATGCGGTCTGACCGATAAAGATCTTCGTAGAATATGTGGGAGCCAATATGAGCATCCAGGTTCCGCTATTGGTTATTGACCGGAGACGTGTCTCGGTCATGTCTATATGTTGTTATGCGGTCTGACCGATAAAGATCTTCGTAGAATATGTAGGAGCCAATATGAGCATCCGGGTTCCGCTATTGGTTATTGACCGGAGACGTGTCTCGGTCATGTCTACATTGTTCTCGAACCCGTAGGGTCCGCATGCTTAAGGTTTCGATGACAGTTATATTATGAGTTTATGAGTTTTGATGTACCGAAGTTAGTTCGGAGTCCCGGATGTGATCACGGACATGACGAGGAGTCTCGAAATGGTCGAGACATAAAGATTGATATATTGGACGGCTATATTCGGACACCGGAAGTGTTCCGGGTGATTTCGGAGAAAACCGGAGAGCCGGAGGGTTACCGGAACCCCCCCGGGAGAAGTAATGGGCCATATGGGCCTTAGTGGAGAGAGAGAGGGGCAGCCAAAGGTGGGCCGCGCGCCTCCTCCCCCCTGGTCCGAATTGGACTAGGAGAGGGGGGGCGGCGCCCCCCTTTCCTTCTCCCTCCCCACTTGTTTCCCCCTCCTAGTAGGAGTCCTACTCCTACTAGGAGGAGGACTCCTCCTTGGCGCGTCATAGGGGCCGGCCGGCCTCCCCCTTGATCCTTTATATACGGGGGCAGGGGGCACCCCTAGACACACAAGTTGATCCACGTGATCATATTCTTAGCCGTGTGCGGTGCCCCCTTCCACCATAATCCTCGATAATATTGTAGTGGTGCTTAGGCGAAGCCCTGCGACGATAGACATCAAGATCGTCACCACGCCGTCGTGCTGACGGAACTCTTCCCCGACACTTTGCTGGATCGGAGTCCGGGGATCGTCATCGAGCTGAACGTGTGCTAGAACTCGGAGGTGCCGTAGTTTCGGTGCTTGATCGGTCGGGCCGTGAAGACGTACGACTACATCAACCGCGTTGTCTAATGCTTCCGCTGTCGGTCTACAAGGGTACGTAGATCACACTCTCCCCTCTCCTTGTTTGCATCACCATGATCTTGCGTGTGCGTAGGAATTTTTTTGAAATTGCTACGTTCCCCAACAGTGGCATCCGAGCCTTAGGTTTTATATGTTGATGTTATATGCACGAGTAGAACACAAGTGAGTTGTGGGCGATATAAGTCATACTGCTTACCAGCATGTCATACTTTGGTTCGGCAGTATTGTTGGACGAAGCGGCCCGGGACTGACATTACGCGTACGCTTACGCGAGACTGGTTCTCCCGACGTGCTTTGCCATAAAGGTGGCTAGCGGGTGTCGTTTCTCCAACTTTAGTTGAACCAGTGTGGCTACGCCCGATCCTTGCAAAGGTTAAAACAGCACAACTTGACAAACTATCGTTGTGGTTTTGATGCGCAGGTAAGATTCGGTTCTTGCTAAGCCCGTAGCAGCCACGTAAAATTGCAACAACAAAGTAGAGGACGTCTAACTTGTTTTTGCAGGGCATGTTGTAATGTGATATGGTCAAGACATGATGCTAAATTTTATTGTATGAGATGATATGTTTTGTAACCTGACTTATCGGCAACTGGCAGGAGCCATATGGTTGTCGCTTTATTGTATGCAATGCAATGCGCTGTAATGCTTTACTTTATCACTAAGCGGTACGATAGTCGTGGAAGCATAAGATTGCGAGACGACAACGATGCTACGATGGAGATCAAGGTGTTGCGCCGGATGACGATGGTGATCATGATGGTGCTTCAAAGATGGAGATCACAAGCACAAGATGATGATGGCCATATCATATCACTTATATTGATTGCATGTGATGTTTATCTTTTATACATCTTATCTTGCTTTGATTGACGGTGGCATTATAAGATGATCTCTCACTAATTTCAAGAAGTGTTCTCCCTGAGTATGTATCCGTTGCGAAAGTTCTTCATGATGAGACACCACGTGATGATCGGGTGTGATAGGCTCTACGTTCAAATACAACAGGGTGCAAAACAGTTGCACACGCGGAATACTCAGGTTATACTTGACGAGCCAAGCATATACAGATATGGCCTCGGAACACGGAGACCTGAAAGGTCGAGCGTGAATCATATAGTAGATATGATCAACATAGTGATGTTCACCGATGAAACTACTCCATCTCACGTGATGATCGGACATGGTTTAGTTGATTTGGATCACGTAATCACTTAGAGGATTAGAGGGATGTCTATCTAAGTGGGATTCTTTAAGTAATATGATTAATTGAAATAAATTTATCATGAAACTTAGTACCTGATAGTATCTTGCTTGTTTATGCTTGATTGTAGATAGATGGCCGTGTGTTGTTCCGTTGAATTTTAATGCGTTCCTTGAGAAAGCAAAGTTGAAAGATGATGGTAGCAATTACACGACTGGGTCCGTAACTTGAGGATTATCCTCATTGTGCACAGAAGAATTACCCTGGAAGCACCTGCTGGGTGCCAGGCCTGCTGCTGGAGCAACACCAGATGTTATGAACGTCTGGCAGAGCAAAGCTGATGACTACTCGATAGTTCAGTGTACCATGCTTTACGGCTTAGAATCAGGGACTTCAAGACGTTTTGAACGTCATGGAGCATATGAGATGTTCCAGGAGTTGAAGTTAATATTTCAAGCAAATGCCCGATTGAGAGATATGAAGTCTCCAATAAGTTCTATAGCTGCAAGATGGAGGAGAACAGTTCTGTCAGTGAGCATATACTCAAAATGTCTGGTATAATAATCACTTGATTCAATTGGGAGTTAATCTTCCAGATGATTGCGTCATTGACATAATTCTCCAATCACTGCCACCAAGCTACAAGAGCTTCGTGATGAACTATAATATGCAAGGGATGAATAAGACTATTCCCGAGCTCTTCGCAATGCTGAAAGCTGCGGAAGGTAGAAATCAAGAAGGAGCATCAAGTGTTGATGGTCAACAAGACCATAGTTTCAAGAAAAAGGGCAAAGGGAAGAAGAAGGGGAACTTCAAAAAGAACAAGCAAGCAAGTTGCCTCAAGAGAAGAAACCCAAATCTGGACCTAAGCCTGAAACTGAGTGCTTCTACTTCAAGCAGACTGGTCACTGGAAGCAGGAACTGCCCCAAGTATTTGGCGGATAAGAAGGATGGCAAGGTGAACAAAGGTATATACGATGATACATGTTATTGATGTGTACCTTACTAATGCTCGTAGTAGCACCTGGGTATTTGATACTGGTTCTGTTGCTAACATTTGCAACTCAAACAGGGACTACGGATTAAGCGAAGATTGGCTAAGGACGAGGTGACGATGCGCGTGGGAAATGGTTCCAAAGTCGATGTGATCACAGTCGCACACTACCTCTACATCTACCTTCGGGATTAGTATTAGACCTAAATAATTGTTATTTGGTACCAGCGTTAGCATGAACATTATATCTGGATCTTGTTTGATGCGAGACGGTTATTCATTTAAATCTGAGAATAATGGTTGTTCTATTTATATGAGTAAAATCTTTTATGGTCATGCACCCTAAAGAATGGTCTATTTTATTAATCTCATAGTAGTGACACACACATTCATAGTTGAAGCCAAAAGATGCAGAGTTGATAATGATAGTGCAACTTATTTGTGGCACTACCGTTTGGGTCATATCGGTATAAAGCGCATGAAGAAACTCCATACTGATGGGCTTTTGGAACCACTTGATTATGAATCACTTGGTACTTGCGAACCGTGCCTTTGAGGTATGGAGAGAGCAACAGATTTGTTAGAAATCATACATACAGATGTATGTGGTCCGATGAATGTTGAGGCTCGTGGCGATATCGTTATTTTCTCACCTTCATAGATGACTTAAGAGATATGGGTATATCTACTTAATGAAACATAAGTCTGAAAACATTTGAAAAGTTCAAAGAATTTCAGAGTGAAGTTGAAAATCATCGTAACAAGAAAATAAAATTCTACAATCTGATCATGGAGGAGAATATTTGAGTTATGAGTTTGGTGTACATTTGAAAAATTGTGGAATAGTTTCGCAACTCACGCCACCCGGAACACCACAGCGTAATGGTGTGTCCGAAACATCGTAATCGTACTTTACTAGATATGGTGCGATCTATGATGTCTCTTACTAATTTACCGCTATCTTTTTGGGGATAGCTCTAGAGACGGCCGCATTCACGTTAAATAGGGCACCATCAAAATCCGTTGAGACGACCTTATGAACTATGGTTTGGCAAGAAACCAAAGTTGTCATTTCTGAAAGTTTGGGGCTGCGATGCTTATGTGAAAAAGCTTCAACCTGATAAGCTCAAACCCAAATCAGAGAAATGTGTCTTCATAGAATATCCAAAGGAAACTATTGGATACACCTTCTATCACAGATCCGAAGGCAAGACTTTTGTTGCTAAATTCGGAAACTTTCTGGAGAAGGAGTTTCTCTCGAAAGAAATGAGTGGGAGGAAAGTAGAACTTGATGAGGTAACTGTTGACCTTGCAAATCCTAGTTTCACCAGGACCATAGGAGTACATCACAGCAACGAGTGATTCTGATGACACCTACACCTTAGATCGCGAGGAAGCTAAGATGATGATCATGAACACGACGGTTCAGAACAGATGATCTGACCGAAGGCCTCCGTAGATCAACACAGACGTACGGAGACTGGATGACGTATTCCTTTCTGAGTCATGCAAGGGGGAGGAGAGTCATGATGAAGATCCTACGCATGGAGGCGATGGTGAGCAGGGCGCAAAATGGCTTGAAGCCTATCTGAGAGGGACGTATGAGAGAGGGAAGCACCAAAGTTATGAGAACAAAGTGTGGACTTTGGTTGACTTGCCCAAAGATCGGCAAGCAATTGAGAATAAATGGATCTTCAAGAAGAAGACTGACGCTGACGGTAATGTTACTGTCTACAAAGCTCGACTTGTCGCAAAAGGTTTTCGACAAGTTCAAGGGATTGACTACGATGAGACCTTCTCACCCGTAGCGATGCTTAAGTCTGTCTGAATCATGTTAGCAATTGCTGCATTTTATGATTATGAAATATGGCAGATGGATGTCAAAACTGCATTCCTGAATGGATTTCTGGAAGAAGAGTTGTATATGATGCAGCCGGAAGGTTTTGTCGATCGAAAGGGAGCTAACAAAGTGTGCAAGCTCCAGCGATCCATTTATGGACTGGTGCAAGCCTCTCGGAGTTGGAATAAACGCTTTGATAGTGTGATCAAAGCATTTGGTTTTTACAGACTTTTGGAGAAGCCTGTATTTACAAGAAAGTGAGTGGGAGCTCTGTAGCATTTCTGATATTATATGTAGATGACATATTACTAATCGGGAATGATATAGAATTTCTAGATAGCATAAAGGGATACTTGAATAAAAGTTTTTCAATGAAAGACCTCGGTGAAGCTGCTTACATATTGGGCATTAAGATCTATAGAGATAGATCAAGACGCTTAATTGGACTTTCACAAAGCACATACCTTGACAAAGTTTTGAAGAAGTTCAAAATGGATCGAGCAAAGAAAGGATTCTTGCCTGTGTTACAAGGTGTGAAATTGAGTAAGACTCAATGCCCAACCAATGCAAAAGATAGAGAGAAAATGAAAGATGTTCCCTATGCTTTAGCCATAGGCTCTATCATGTATGCAATGTTGTGTACCAGACCTGATGTGTGTCTTGCTATAAGTCTAGCAGGGAGGTACCAAAGTAATCCAGGAGTGGATCACTGGACAGCGGTCAAGAACATCCTGAAATACCTGAAAAGGACTAAGGATATGTTTCTCATATATGGAGGTGACAAAGAGCTCATCATAAATGGTTACGTTGATGCAAGCTTTGACACTAATCCGAACGATTCTAAATCGCAAACCGGATACGTGTTTACATTAAACGGTGAAGCTGCCAGTTGGTGCAGTTCTAAAAGCGTTGTGGCGGGATCTACATGTGAAGCGGAGTACATAGCTGCTTCGGAAGCAGCAAACGAAGGAGTCTGGATGAAGGAGTTCATATCCGATCTAGGTGTCATACCTAGTGCATCGGGTCCAATGAAAATCTTTTGTGACAATACTGGTGCAATTGCCTTGGCAAAAGAATCCAGATTTCACAAGAGAACCAAGCACATCAAGTGACGCTTCAATTCCATCCGGGATCTAGTCCAGGAGGGAGACATAGAGATTTGCAAGATACATACGGATCTGAATGTTGCAGACCAGTTGACTAAGCTCTTCCACGAGCAAAACATGATCAGCACCAAAGCTCCATGGGTGTTAGAATCATTACTGTGTAATCTAGATTATTGACTCTAGTGCAAGTGGGAGACTGAAGGAAATATGCCCTAGAGGCAATAATAATGTTATTATTTTATTTCCTTATATCATGATAAATGTTTATTATTCATGCTAGAATTGTATTATCCGGAAACATAATACTTGTGTGAATACATAGACAAACTAAACGCCACTACTATGCCTCTACTTGACTAGCTCGTTAATCAAAGATGATTATGTTTCCTAACCATAGACATATGTTGTCATTTGATTAACGGGATCACATTATTAGGAGAATAATGTGATTGACATGACCCATTCCATTAGCTTAGCACCCGATCGTTTAGTATGTTGCTATTGCTTTCTTCATGACTTATACATGTTCCTATGACTATGAGATTATGCAACTCCCGTTTGCTGGAGGAACACTTTGTGTGCTACCAAACATCACAACGTAACTGGGTGATTATAAAGGAGCTCTACAGGTGTCTCCAAAGGTACATGTTGGGTTGGCGTATTTCGAGACTAGGATTTGTCACTCCAATTGTCGGAGAGGTATCTCTGGGCCCTCTCGGTAATGCACATCACATAAGCCTTGTAAGCATTGCAACTAATGAGTTAGTTGCGATATGATGTATTACGAAATGAGTAAAGAGACTTGCCGGTAACGAGATTGAACTAGGTATTGAGATGCCGACGATCGAATCTCGGGCAAGTAACATACCGATGAGAAAGGGAACAACGTATGTTGTTATGCGGTCTGACCGATAAAGATCTTCGTAGAATATGTGGGAGCCAATATGAGCATCTAGGTTCTGCTATTGGTTATTGACCGGAGACGTGTCTCGGTCATGTCTACATTGTTCTCGAACCCGTAGGGTCCGCACGCTTAAGGTTTCGATGATAGTTATATTATGAGTTTATGAGTTTTGATGTACCGAAGTTAGTTCGGAGTCCCGGATGTGATCACGGACATGACGAGGAGTCTCGAAATGGTCGAGACATAAAGATTGATATATTGGAAGCCTATGTTTGGACATCGGAAGTGTTCCGGGTGAAATCGGCATTTTACCGGAGTACCGGGAGGTTACCGGAACCCCCCCGGTAACCTAATGGGCCTTAATGGGCCTAGTGGAGAAAGAGGAGAGGAGACCTAGGGGCTGCCGCGCGCCCCTCCCCCCCAAGTCCGAATTGGACAAGGAGAGGGGCGGCGCCCCCCCTTTCCTTTCTTCCCTCTCCTCCTCCCCCCAAGTCCTAATCCAACTAGGGAAAGGGAGGGGAGTCCTACTCCCGGTAGGAGTAGGACTCCTCCTGCGCGCCTCCTCCTAGGGCCGGCCGCACCCCCCCTAGGCTCCTTTATATACGGGGGCAGGGGGCACCCCTAGACACACAAGTTGATCTCTAAGATCGTTCTCTTAGCCGTGTGCGGTGCCCCATTCCACCATAGTCCTCAATAATATTGTAGTGGTGCTTAGGCGAAGCCCTGCGACAGTAGAACATCAAGATCGTCACCACGCCGTCGTGCTGACGGAACTCTTCCCCGACACTTTGCTGGATCGAAGTCCGGGGATCGTCGTCGAGCTGAACGTGTGCTAGAACTCGGAGGTGTCGTAGTTTCGGTGCTTGATCGATCGGGCCGTGAAGACGTATGACTACATCAACCGCGTTGTCATAACGCTTCCGCTGTCGGTCTACAAGGGTACGTAGATCACACTCTCCCCTCTCGTTGCTATGCATCACCATGATCTTGCGTGTGCGTAGGAATTTTTTTGAAATTACTACGTTCCCCAACACGAATCATGTTAGCAATTGCCGCATTTTATGATTATGAAATTTGGCAAATGGATGTCAAAACTGCATTCCTGAATGGATTTCTGGAAGAAGAGTTGTATATGATGCAACCAAAAGGTTTTGTCGATCCAAAGGGTGCTAACAAAGTGTGCAAGCTCCAGCGATCCATTTATGGACTGGTGCAAGCCTCTCGGAGATGGAATACAAGTTTTGATAGTGTAATCAAAGCATATGGTTTTATACAGACTTTTGGAGAAGCCTACATTTACAAGAAAGTGAGTGGGAGCTCTGTAGCATTTCTAATATTATATGTGGATGACATATTGTTGATTGGAAATAATATAGAATTTCTGGATAGCATAAAAGGATACTTGAATAAGAGTTTTTCAATGAAAGACCTCGGAGAAGCTGGTTATATATTGAGCATCAAGATCTATAGAGATAGATCAAGATGCTTAATTGGACTTTCACAAAGCACATACCTTGATAAAGTTTTTAAGAAGTTCAAAATGGATCAAGCAAAGAAAGGGTTCTTGCCTGAGTTACAAGGTGTGAATTTGAGTAAGACTCAATGCCCGACCACTGCAGAAGATAGAGAGAAAATGAAGAGTGTTCCCTATGCTTCAGCCATAGGCTCTATCATGTATGCAATGCTGTGTACCAGACCTGATGTGTGCCTTGCTATTAGTTTAGCAAGGACGTACCAAAGTGATCCAGGAGTGGATCACTGGACAGCGGTCAAGAACATCCTGAAATACCTGAAAAAGACTAAGGATATGTTTCTCGTTTATGGAGGTGACAAAGAGCTCGTCGTAAATGGTTACGTCGATGCTAGCTTTGACACTGATCCGGACGATTCTAAATCGCAAACCGGATACGTATTTATATTGAACGGTGGAGCTGTTAGTTGGAGCAGTTCTAAACAAAGCGTCGTGGCGGGATATTCGTGTGAAGCGGAGTACATAGCTGCTTCGGAAGCAGCAAATGAAGGAGTCTGGATGAAGGAGTTCATATCCGATGTAGGTGTCATACATAGTGCATCGGGTCCAATGAAAATCTTTTGTGACAATACTGGTGCAATTGCCTTGGCAAAGGAATCCAGATTTTACAAAAGAACCAAGCACATCAAGAGACGCTTCAATTCCATCCGTGATCAAGTCCAGGTGGGAGGCATAGATATTTACAAGATACATACGGATCTGAATGTTGCAGACCCGTTGACTAAGCCTCTTCCACGAGCAAAACATTATCAGCACCAAGACTCCATGGGTGTTAGAATCATTACTGTGTAATCCAGATTACTGACTCTAGTGCAAGTGGGAGACTGAAGGAAATATGCCCTAGAGGCAATAATAAAGTTATTATTTATTTCCTCATATCATGATAAATGTTTATTATTCATGCTAGAATTGTATTAACCGGAAACATAATACATGTGTGAAACATAGACAAACAAAGTGTCACTAGTATGCCTCTACTTGACTAGCTTGTAGATCAAACATGATTGAGTTTCCTAGCCATAGGCATGAGTTGTCATTTGATCAACGGGATCACATCATTAGGAGAATGATGTGATTGAGATGACCCATTCCGTTAGCTCACTTGATCGTTTAGTTTACTGCTATTGCTTTCTTCATGACTTATACATGTTCCTATGACTATGAGATTATGCAACTCCCAATTACCGGAAGAACACTTTGTGTGCTAGTAAACGTCACAACGTAACTGGGTGATTATAAAGGTGCTCTACAGGTGTCTCCGATGGTGTTCGTTGAGTTGGCATAGATCGAGAATAGGATTTGTCACTCCGATTGTTGGAGGGGTATCTCTGGGCCCTCTCGGTAATGCACATCACTATAAGCCTTGAAGCAATGTGACTAATGAGTTAGTTATGGGATGATGCATTACAGAACGAGTAAAGAGACTTGCCGGTAACAAGATTGAACTAGGTATTGAGATACCGACGATCGAATCTCGGGCAAGTAACATACTGATGACAAAGGGAACAACGTATGTTGTTATGCGGTTTGACCGATAAAGATCTTCGTAGAATATGTAGGAACCAATATGAGCATCCAGGTTTCGCTATTGGTTATTGACCGAAGACGTGTCTCCCTCATGTCTACATAGTTCTCGAACCCGTAGGGTTCACACGCTTAAAGTTCTGTGACGATCGGTATTATGAGTTTTTGTGTTTTGATGTACCAAAGGTAGTTCGGAGTCCCGGATATGATCAGGGACATAACGAGGATTCTCTAAATGGTCGAGATGTAAAGATCAATATATTGAACGACTATGTTTGGACACCGGAAGTGTTTCGGGAGATTTCGGACATATACTGGAGTAACGGGGGGTTGCCGGTACCCCCCGGAGAGTATATTGGGCCTAATGGGCCTTAGTGGGAGAAGAGGAGGGGCGGCCAAGGCAGCCGCGCGCCCCCTCCCCCTCTAGTCCGAATTGGACAAGGAGGGGGGGGGCGCCCCCCTTTCCTTCTCTTCTTCTCTCCCTTCCTCTCCTACTCCTACTCCTACTTGGAAGGGGGGAGTCCTACTCCCGGTGGGAGTAGGACTCCTCATGGGGCGCGCCATAGGAGGCCGGCCCCCTCCCCCTCCCCCACTCCTTTATATACAGGGAAGGGGGCACCCCTTGGAGACACAACAATTGATCATTGATCTTTTAGCCGTGTGCGGTGCTCCCCTCCACCATAATCCACCTCGGTCATATCGTAGCAGTGCTTAGGTGAAGCCCTGCGTCGGTAGCTTTATCAACACAGTCACCATGCCGTCGTGCTGACGAAGCTCTTCCCAGAAGCTCTACTGGATCGTGAGTTCGCGGGATGTCACCGAGCTGAACGTGTGCTGAACACAGAGGTGTCGTACGTTCGGTACTGAGGATCGGTCCATCGTGAAGACGTACGACTACATCAACCGTGTTGTCATAACGCTTCCGCTTACGGTCTACGATGGTACGTAGACGACACTCTCCCCTCTCATTGTTATGCATCATCATGATCTTGCGTGTACGTAGGAAATTTTTGGAATTACTACGTTCCCCAACACGTTGGTGAGGTGCCGATAATGTATCCGAATTCCCAAACATTTAATTAGAAGTTGACCATGCACGGAACCAAATAACTCATCATATTGTACAACCACCTTATTGTCTTCTCTAAAATAGAACAATTCACTTTTATAAAAAAAATTAGACCCAAAATTTTCTTAAACAATGAAAGCAAATGAGGTTTATTTCTTTTCAAGGTCGTGTTCCATAATAAGAACAATGTTGTCAGTATACCACAAAACTGAGAGGCCTCCGTCAACGAGCGGTGGCACCACTCCTACTAGTATTGGATACGAAATTATTTATCCACACACACAATTTTTTCGAGGAGCTTTCATCCCTAGGAGAAAAATTTTCTACTAACAACATAACAATCACCCGGGAAAAATACCCAAAACAATAAGTACTCAGAGCATTTACAGCCGGGCACTCCAAACCTGCCTCAAATGCCCGGGCGGATGGCCCGGTCACAAAACAATAAGCCGGATGAGCGCCTCAAGCGCGGGGGCTAACCGGCACCCTTCACATCCAACCCAAATCTGAGGTGGATATGGGGTCCCAAGTTCGTCTCCTCCATGGGACCGATAGCGTCGCGTGGCACCACTCCGGGGGACCGTGTAGTGCCTAGCCCGGCTATTTAAACCGATCGCCGGCACCGAAACCCTACTCGTACACATTTCCTCCCTCCCGTCCACCGCCACTGCACTTTCCAATCGCCATTCGCCACCACTAATAGCCTTGCCCCCCACGTCGCCGGGTAAGGAGCTACCCATATCTAACGCCAAAGCGCCAGCTACAGCTCCTTGAGCAGATCGAGGCAAGGCGTGAAGCCCGTATCGCTGTGGGGCTACCTCCCGACGCGGTGAATCCAAAGAAGGACTTGGAGGTGGAGGAGGAGAAGGTTGACGAGGAGGAGGAGGTTGTGGAGGAGCCGGAGGAGGTTGTGGGGGACGCTGGGGACGCGGATCTGCAGGCGGAGCAGCATGCGATCCTCAATTTTCTCCGGTCGGAATTGGATGCGGAGGCGAAGCACGCCGCGGAAGTCGAGAAAATGCTCGCGTATATGGATAAGGAGGAGGAGCTGGAGCCCTCCTATGCGCCCACTTACCCAGTGCCCGACACGACGTCGTGGACATCTCCGACGATGATGCACGGTGGCTAGCGTCTCATAATACGTGTGTTTATTTTGCATGATTTGTATGGACCTAGGGGTGAATTGAGAGACTCGGATGCATAGCACTAAGTTAGAGGTGTGACCAGTCACTGTCCACGGGTGTTTGACGGGTCAGATTTGTCAAATCCGGTTGTAGATGCTCTTATATAGTAATATTCTTGCATCGCAGTGGTGAAACATTTGTTACGAGTACAAAACCCTTTTTGTGACCTCTTCTAAATAGAGTATATACAAACACTGTAGACATCTTCTAAGCAAATTGTGCTTTAGAAAATGTGAAGATAAAGGCAAGCACACGTGTTCTCGTTCAGTCTCGGTTTTCCAAAGTCACATCTCACCAGGCGGGCAGGCCCAAACGGATGATGAAACCAGAAGTGCCTCAGCCCACAAGCATTACGAGGCGCCTCGTCATCCCAACCAACCTGAACCAATCCGACCTGATAGAATACCACATAGCCCACAAGCAAAATGATTTCAATTGGTCGACGTGCGACGGGTAGCTTTACATGTAGGATCGACGTCGGACAGGGATGGCCGTCGAACGTTAGGCATGGGTCCACGGTTTAAGTCGACAACTTAACCGCATCATCAGTGCGACGAGGACGCCGGCACCGGCCATTCGCGCCGTACCTTTCGCCCCACATGCGCATTTGGCTTGCACAGTGAAGCTGGGCAAGTACGCAGATATTTCCGATCGTGCACTCGAGTGGCCGTTGATGATGTTTACATCAGTAAACTAAAAGTGGCTGGTGCTTAATTCCACATGGTCCATCATTTTGGCATGGAATTTCTCTATTCTACGCCGGCGATCCGATGGAAGATGAAAGGATAGCACATCAGCAGGGCATTCTCGGGAGTCGGGATCACGTCGCCTCAGGCGCCGTGTACGCCTCTGGCGGGCGTGCATCGGTCGCCTGTCAATCTGTCATGGAGCCCAGCGCCGCCGAAAGGCAATCCGGGATAGCGACCAACTAGACCACGTCCAGGTAGGATCGAGAGGTGCGCCGGCGGTCATTGCCACGGCGCAGCGCGACTACCGGCTCCGGCTGCAGCTTTGCTTGTGTTGTGCAATCAACAAATGTGCATGAACGGCTGGATTAAGATCAAGAGACTATTATACTCGTATCATAATATTCTTGTGTTGAAATTGAAGACAAGGTTAGCTTTTCTTTCCCCTCTCACAAGGCGACTACGGAAATCCTTCCTTCCCTCGATCTTCACCGACGAGTCCGTGGACTCGCCTCCCCTAT
Source organism: Triticum urartu (assembly GCF_003073215.2). NCBI lineage: Eukaryota > Viridiplantae > Streptophyta > Magnoliopsida > Poales > Poaceae > Triticum > Triticum urartu. The sequence goes on along the minus strand of NC_053028.1, from coordinate 164,845,882 downwards.
GCCTGCCGCTCCGGCGGCCGACGGTGAGGAGGGGGATTTTTGGTGCCCCGAATCCGGCTACTAGATAGGTAGGGTTTTAGTCCTCGCGGGGACGGAGTTTGAACGGATGGCGACGCTTCTTCTTCAAGTCAGTCTTCCGGACTCGATCCTCCTCAAGTTCGTCCGTTGGGACGGATTAGACGGAGCTCCGGCGTAGATTCCTGCCAGCTCCTGGGACGGCGAGGTTAGGGTTTTTCGCCGTACATACGCAACGACGATATTTGGTGTCAGGTTCTTCAAATCTATTCAAGGATTCAACAGCGACGACTGCGGCTTTGGAGCGCTGATCCTTAGGGGCACGTGCACGAAGATTTCCCGGTTGTAATCGACGGTTAGGCCGGCTCCGGTATGAGAGCAGCGACAGCGAAGCTTTGGCGGCTCGTTTTGGCAATGGCAATGGTTGTTTGGTGGTTCATGGACCTTGATGTAATTTTTATTATGGTTGAGGTGTTTTGTATTTCCGGTAAATCTTTTTAATAGATTTGATCCTTTCGGCAAAAATAAAATAAAATAATATTTGTGTTTTTTTAAACATCAGTACATACACAAGCGCTTATATACACGCGCATACACTCATCCCTATGAACGCACACACGCACATCCCACCCCTATGAGCACATTCGAAAGACTGAGCCGGCATATCATCTTGAAATTTACGAAGTTACCATAGGAACCTCGTCGTCCACATTCCCTCTAACCATCCAACCACAGACTGGTTCACATAATATTTTTGTGTTGGATAGCATGATCTTCTAGTTCACTAAAAGGCCATTATTTTTTAGATATTGATTTGTCATTCAGACAAAACGTTCATCACCCAAACACAATCATGTGTACTTTTGTGATTTTTTAAAAAGTACGTATGTCTTGTTGTGTGATTTGGACGTGATTATTGTAACATGCCCCTCTTGTTTGATAACAAAACACCTTTTTTAACACAATATAGACGCAGACGCTCATACGTACGCACATACACTCACCCTTATAAATGTAAATATGGACATCTACCTCTATGAACACCTCCTACAGACTGAGACGGCACATCATCTTTAGATTGATGAAGTCGCCACAGACGTCTTTGTAGTCGACGGAACGTCCACTCTCACTGAATTTACATCTTCGAAAGGACTGAAATAAATTCAGGAAAAAAACACGAGCACCAATTTCAAGTCGAGAACCTGAACTCTAGTGGGATGAGAATACCACTGTCCTCCTAACATAAGCACACAATTGACAAAATAACAAGTGCTCATCGTGACATGTTTGATAACAATATGCTTTTTGGAGAAAACACACCGTGCGCTTTTGAAAGGCCACCAAACGAACTGTACATGGTTCGTGACAAACCATGTAGGCCGGCCAATAGACAACATGTGTGGCCTATCTCATCCGACGTAGCAAATGGGAAAGAGTCCAATCAGGAATAAATTACTTGCAATAAAACATGTAAAACAGGCCGCACCGGATGATTGTATACACTGTTGATGACGCTATCCCGTACGCAAACGGATAAGATAAACAAGAAAACCTCATCGCCACAGGAGTATTGAATTGATCATTGCCTCATATGACTCATGCGTCTCACCCTTTGATGCACAAAAGTAGGCAGACGAGCAATTAATAGTGGCTCGTTCTTGGGACTTTGTGAGGAATATATATGGTCGGTGCCCTAAAATAAAGTCCACTTCTCTTCCAAAGTCTTGTCTGCATTATTGTTTGGTACAGCATTATTGGAGCATGCTCAAATCATGTAAATAATAATAATGATATGCGACCACATACATGCATGAGTATGACCTAAATTGTCTTTTCTTTTTGCAGGGAAGATTGAACTAAATTCTAAAATTCAAGCACATTTTTTTTGCATTATACACACATTATATCATGTCTTTTCAATTTTATAAGCTGCATCGTAATCCAGCAGTTCATTCACATACCTAACATATACTGAGGCGCCCAACAACAAAACAAACATGTACTGAGGCGTATGTGCGGACTGAAGAACAGTTTGTTGATTGGGGTTTCTTTTTGTGAAAAGTTACCTTTAGCGTAGGTGGAATTATGCATGACCAAACTCAATGTTGGTACTCCCTACAATCCATATTAATTATCCCTGATTTAGTACAATACTAAATCGACGATAATTAATCTGAATCGGTGGAAGTAACTTGTTTTTAACAAAACTTGTTTTTAACTAACATACAAGGCTTGGACAGTAACCACGACATAGCATTGCACATTTTTGCCAAAGGAAAACATTGCATATGAATCCTTCCCACAACCACAATTAGACCTACAAATACGCTTACGGCCTCAAGTCAACAGCTAATGTTAGGCATCATGCATCAACTGCCACGGCACTGTTTGTGGGCTTGTCCAATCACATTAGTCATTACAACTTGTTGCAACAATCCTACGTGGGTGCAGTTTGCCGTCATGCATGAGCGCTTACATACTGTGTCTCGTCCTCGTTCCCCTTCTACCCGAAGTCGTCTTGCAGCTAAAGCCTCTCAAATGCTCCACGTCGGATATGTTCTCATCTTCTTCTTCTTTAGATATTTTTTCCAAACCTCATCTGTGTATGTAGAGCATGGAAAATGTTCATCTTGCCAGATAAACTTAAACATGCGACCCCTATAAAAATCACGAAATGACTAAGAGACAATTTAATTGTCATTTCATGATTTTTGGAGAGACAACATATGCTCATGTTCTCTGGAAAACAAAAATGTTCATGTTTAAGTTTCAAGATTTACATGCATATACTTGTATCGATCCTCTATATGCGTGGACTTCACTCATTTTTTGGCACTTGAAAAGTATTTCTTTTTACCAAATACCCCATAGGATTCACATGTTACCGGATCAGAAAATCAGCTCTAGTTAGAGCATCTCCAACAATAGTCCTTATATTGATTCTTAGAAGGTCATTTGAGGGGTTTTCTACTTTTCTAGCCCTTAATTTTTCTCTTTTTCAACAACATTCCATATTTCCTTGCTCCTTTTTTCATGCACACCAACACATGAGACCTACAGTGAGTTTATCTTCCCTTTTCTTCTTACTTTTCATCTCTCTCTCTTCCCAGTCACTGTGCTGGTGTTGACCCAACGTGCTTGAGAACCGCGCAATAGCGGGGACGGGGGTGAGGTGGTCGGTGCGTAGGGAGAAGGTATGGGTGTGATGCCGTGAGGTGACATTGCGACGATGGTGGTGTCTTCACGGGCATGCCGTCAAATCGGAATGGAAGAGTGGTGCCGCGAGGTGGACATTTATAACCCACGAGTGCAGGGATTTGCTGTAGCACTGTACAAATTGGATGTGGAAATATATGAGTGTTGATACCCCGTAGGAGCTAAAGTTACGTTTCCTATGCATTCCACTTACACAACTATCCGTGCACTTTATGTTTACTTTACCTACACTCTCTATAATTAAGATAGGTTGAAAACGTGATAACTAAAGTATTTAGAAAGATAAAAATAAAAGTTAGGTGTTGTTATTAATTAGTTTGCAATAAAAAAAAGAGAGCATGTGTTTGTTTTGTGAAGGTGGTGGTGAAGTTATCCCTAGGCAATTGATAAGATAATATAATCGGTACACATGCTTGTTACAATTGGTATGCATGAGAGGTTTGTGCTTAGATGTTGTAAAACCATTGAATCAAATATACTTATGATTGAATCATTAGCAAGCATCCGCAAATAATAATAATAATAAAGGTAAAAGCTGAATCATGGCCTTATCCTTTAGGTTTCCTCTCAAATCCCCTATGTTGTAACTCTGATAGATTTTGACAGTATTTTGTCCTCCGACCTCCGCACACATATTCATCATAACACATTGCTAACCTCAAAGTGTAGTCCAATATAAGTTTGCACCTCTATATTAGCACAAAAGGGCAACACCATAGCAATTCATACCAATCATACTAGATTATTGATGCCATAGGTTGTTGTCAGATTACAATCACTTACTTGGCATTTTATTAGTCACTTATGTCATGCTAAATTAATTTGGTTGCCATGTTGTTGAAAGTCGATAGCCACAACTAAAATACTTGCTTCATGATACTTGTGTGTGTGGTGATATCTCTTCTTACTTATGGTCAACACTTGCATACTCAATCTGTAGCTCAAAAATAACATTGCAATCTTTAGAAACATACACAATTTTGTCTTGTAACTATACACAATCCGTGCAACAAATCTTCCTATAAAAATGACAACTATGATGGCATAATCAAGCAATGGTAGAGGCAAAAGAAATTAACAGAAGCATGTATGAGATACTGTTTTGAAGCCCTCGCCGAGGCGAACCCATGGGTGAAGACAAATTGCTAATCAGATTAACGATTTGCGAGATAAATCATTTTTAAATTTTGGATTTAGCAAGTAATGCGAGTATGTCAACATCATACTTGCTCCGTTTCAGTTTACAAGTCCTGCACGTATAACTAGGTAGCCAACTTTATCACCCTAATATAATCTATATAACACAAAAAATATACCGTTTGAAACTAGACCATCTAAAGTTTATATTGGTATATTTTTTGTAATATATGACTTGTATTAGGTTGGTAAAATTGACGACTTAGGGGTACACGCACGCCCTGTAAACTGAGAGAGAGGGAGTATGTAAGATTCCTGCATGCATGTGCTCTCCCTAAATATAGGCAAAATTTCCTTGGTAAGTAGTCGCATGGGAAGGCACACATGCACACATTTGCTACCTAGAATTTTTCTTCTGTTAGTTTTTTTGTTGTGTGAATCTTTGATGTCTGGACCAGCTCTTGATATCATGTTATCGGAGAGACTAGATGTAACTACTATCTCCTTGATACTAATATATTACCTTTATCGAGAAAATATCATAGAACATCCCACTCCAGTCTGCTCATCTACCCCTCGGGCAATGCCACTTCCATGCCAAGAAAAAAGCCATATATGTAGTAGTGTGGTAGTACAGAGAGACATGGAGACCTTCTTGTTCAAACCCCCAAATTCACCAACCATCCTCATTCTTTCTTCACCCTAATGGGAAGTGATGATTCAATTTGGATCTGTTTGGTTGCCTGCATCAATTTTTTCCTACATCTTTGGCTCAGTTCATTCTAGTTGAGATAATACATGCTCTAGGCCATGTTGTGCAGTGTGTTCGGTTGCCCGCAAAGCAGCTTGTTGCATTATGGAAGGGAAAAGGTCCATCATATTATTGCCTGCAATTTTGGGGTTTTGTGCTATTGTGAAGCGAAACACTATGTTTAGTTGCACACTTTTTGCCTGATATGGTTACCTTGTACCCCAATGTGGCGAGTTTACTGTCACGACCCAGTCGCTGATAGGGGCTCGAATCTCTACGATTACTGTGTCAGTCCCTGGATCAATAGCTGACAGAAACAGTCGACTATGAAATACCAAGAATACATCACATGTCATAGTATTACATCGCAGATCCAGTGCTTTACAAATACACACCTGCTTAGCTCATGTGATAGCTTATAATACAATCATGCAGCGGAGATAATGCTCTACTCCTGTGGCATCCATCCACTCACGGGCAAGAGTCGAGTATAGTGTCGTAACCCTACTTTGTAACTTTCCTTTGTTACAACAAACTTGCAACATGACACATTTCATCCACAAGAGTCAATACAATGAATGTATTGGCAAACTTAACTGGGATTGGCTTGTTAGAACATAATTATGCAATTTGGTGTGGTTGGGTTTTCCTTTGCGTGGAAAATAGTTTTCCTTTGCAAGGGGATCCGAACACAACCCCAGATTCCAAACACAACGATATCATCGGGAGCTCAGCCACCGAAATAACACCGTCGGCCCATCTCCTCATGGCAGTCATTGCCCCATGGACCGAACCCTTCTTGGCCTACCTTAATAGGAGAGAACTCCTCGAGGATCAGAATGATGCTCGCCGCATTATCCGGTGTTCTAAGGCCTACAAGGTTCACGATGGAGAGCTCTACAAAAAAGCGCTACTGGAGTCCTTCAAAGATGTATCTCCGAGGAAGAAGGGCAGCAGCTCCTGGCTGAAATTCATGCTGGTCTCAGCGGTCACCACGCCGCAGCTCGGGCCTTTGTTAGCAAGGCCTTCCGTACAGGTTTTTATTAGCCGATGGACCGAGCAGATGCACAGGACCTTGTCCAATGTTGCGTCACATGCCAGCTCTTCGCCAACCAAAGCCATATGCCCCCACTGCTCTACAAACGATCCCCATCACTTGGCCTTTCGCGGTCTGGGGGCTCGATATGGTCGGACCCCTTAAAGGAGGAAGCCATAAGAAAAAGTATCTGCTGGTCATGGTGGATAAATTCACTAAGTGGATAGAGGCCAAACCAGTTAAAACGGCCGAGGCGGGGCCAGTGATAGAATGCATATCTGGTGTTGTGCACCGTTATGGTGTTCCACACAACATCATCACCGATAACGGCTCCAATTTCATAGCCGATGAGGTGAAAACTTGGTGTGCTAATCTGGGCATTAAGCTTGATTACACCTCTATCTATCACCCGCAAACAAACAGTCAAGTTGAACGGGCCAGTGGTCTTATTATGAGCGGCATTAAACCCAGACTAGTGCGGTCTTTGAGAGAATCAGACAAGCACTGGGTTGAGGAGCTTGACTCCGTACTCTGTGGGTTGCGGACCACGCCCAACCGCACTACTGGATATACACCTTTCTTCATGATGTACGGCACGGAGGCTGTGTTGCCCTGCGATATTATTCATGACTCACCTCGAGTGCGCATGTACGAAGAGAGAGAGGCCGAGCTTGATCGGCAGGACAACCTAGCTGCCCTGGAGGAGGAGCGCGATGTTGCAAAAGCCCGTTGCACATTTTATCAACAATAGGCCCGTAGATATCAAAGCAGAGAAGTACGGGCCAAGACTTATAATGTTGGCGAACTCGTTCTACGCTTGTCGGAGAAGAAAAAGGACAAACTCAAGCCCAAGTGGGAGGGTTCCTTCATCATTGACGAAGTTCTCACTGGAGGAGTGTACCGCCTGCGTGCTGCATCAGACAATCACCTAGAGTCGAACCCCTGGAACGCAGCCAGACTCTAAAGATTCTATGCCCAGTGCCGAACTCTTTGTTCGTCTCCTTCTCCCTGTTGTTTCCATTATTTTTTCCTCTATTTTCGTTCTTCCTTTTTTCTAAGCCTTAAAGCTTTTGCACGGCTAAACCGTGCACCTGTAACGTACACATCCTCGAACATGTACGTCCATTATACCTGGGGGCTTCCCGGACAGAAGCTTATTCTTATTTGCCGAGCATCAAGCTCACCACATATGCGTTTTCCCATATGTACCTTTTCTTCGCCATTATATGCATCGATATGACTTAAGTTTTGGCCAAGCTGGGTTGCCTAGCTCCTGTGCTTATGCCCTACGTTCCCGTTAGTTCGGCTAGGGCATAAAGGGAGAACCACTGCGATTGTTACTGCCCGGTCATCCGGATGTGTACCTCAGACTGGGTGAAGCCAAAAACTAGCGTTCTTAAGGGAATGTTCGATCGGTGGATTAAAGATATTTTTGCATTCACCCCATGGTGAACCCCCAGATGTTATGTATACTGCGATTTTTCCAATCACAGTTCAGACATGCATTTTAACGCATGCATGATATGTCTCCAACGTATCTATAATTTTGGAATTGTTCCATGCTATTATATTATCTGTTTTGGATGTTAATGGGCTTTATTTTACACTTTTATATTATTTTTGGGACTAACCTATTAATCCAAGGCCCAGTGCAAATTGCTGTTTTTTTTGCCTATTTCAGTGTTCCATAGAAAAGGAATATCAAACGGAATCCAAACAGAATGAAACCTTCGGGAACGTGATTTTTGGAAAAAACGTGATCCAGAGGACTTGGAGTGGACGTCAAGAAACGAACGAGGAGACCATGAGGCAGGGGGTGCGCCTACCCCCCTGGGCGCGCGCTCCCCCCTCGTGGGCCCCTCGTGGCTCAACCGACCTACTTCTTCCTCCTATATATACTCATATACCCTGAAAACATCCAGGAGCACCATGAAACCCTATTTCCACCGTCGCAACCTTTTGTACCCAAGATATCCCATCTTGGGGCCTTTTTCGAAGCTCCGGTGGAGGGGGCATCGATCATGGAGGGCCTCTACATCAACTCCATGGCCCCACCGATGATGTGTGAGTAGTTTACTTCAGACCTTCGGGTCCATAGTTATTAGCTAGATGGCTTCTTCTCTCTCTTCGAATCTCAGTACAAAGTTCTCCTCGATCTTCTTGGAGATCTATTCGATGTAACTCTTTTTGCGGTGCGTTTGTCGAGATCTGATCAATTGTGGGTTTATGATCAAGTCTATCTATGAACAATATTTTATTCTTCTCTGAAATCTTTTATGTATGATTGGTTATCTTTGCAAGTCTCTTCGAATTATCAGTTTGGTTTGGCCTACTAGATTGATCTTTCTTGCAATGGGAGAAGTGCTTAGCTTTGGGTTCAATCTTGCGGTGCTCGATCCCAGTGACAGAAAGGGAAACGACATGTATTTTGTTGTTGCCATCGAGGATAAAAAGATGGGGTTTATATCATATTGCTTGAGTTTATCCCCCTACATCATGTCATCTTACCTAATGCGTTACTCTGTTCTTATGAACTTAATACTCTAGATGCATGCTGGAAAGCGGTCGATGTGTGGAGTAATAGTAGTAGATGCAGGCAGGAGTCGGTCTATTTGTCACGGACGTGATGCCTATATACATGATCATGCCTAGATATTCTCATAATTATTTGCTTTTCTATCAATTGCTCGACAGGAATTTGTTCACCCACCGTAATACTTATGCTATCTTGAGAGAAGCCAATAGTGAAACCTATGGCCGCCGGGTCTATTCTCCATCATATTAATCTCCAGTCAACAAGCTATTTCTATTATCTTTTATTTTGCAATCTTTACTTTTAATATTTATCATAAAAATACCAAAAATATTATTTTATCATCTCTATCAGATCTCACTCTCGTAAGTGACCGTGAAGGGATTGACAACCCCTTTATCGTGTTGGTTGCGAGGTTCTTATTTGTTTGTGTAGGTATGAGGGAGTTGCGTGTGGCCTCCTACTGGATTGATACTTTGGTTCTCAAAAACTAAGGGAAATACTTACGCTACTTTGCTGCATCACCGTTTTCTCTTCAAGGGAAAACCAACGCAGTGCTCAAGAGGTAGCAAGAAGGATTTCTGGCGCCGTTGTCGGGGAGTCTACGCACAAGTAAAGACATACCAAGTACCCATCACAAACTCTTATCCCTCGCATTACATTATTTGCCATTTGCCTCTCGTTTTCCTCTCCCTCACTTCACCCTTACCGTTTTATTCGCCCTCCTTTTCCGTTCCCCTTCTCTTTTCTAGTTCGTCTCTTTTTGCTTGCTTCTTGTGTCGTCGTCTGTCATCATTGGTAGTCCCTTATCTGCCCCTTTGTCTCCTGAGTTTGAAGTTCTTCACTTCAAACAAAGACAAGGAGAAAATTTAAAAGATGCTTGGTTTAGGATGATGGAATCCTATCATAATTGCACCCTAGAGGTGAATTTTAGAATTTTACTTCGCAATTTTTATGTTGGGCTGAATATGTCGCATAGACAACTCTTGGATTGCGTTGCCAAAGGGAATTTTATTGAAATTGATCCTAGTATTGCTCATGAAATCATGGAGGGAATAGTGGGAGCACTACCTCAACAAATGGGGTCACATCATACCTAGGAAGAGACACAAGTTTTTGAAAAGATTTCCGAAGTAACGAAAATCTTACAAAAGTCTCTTGAACCTCTTAAGAGTGTTAGCGGAAACCTTCACCGCATGAATATGTTGATTACCCTTTGCAATAAGCGGTTGGATTCTTTAGATCTAAAAATTTCCGAATATGAAGGGAAGCGTAAGGAAGCTCCCGGATTGGAGCATGACTCTGCTAAGAAAATTAAAACCAAAGATGACAACACCTAGATCTACCCTTGCTTTTATGCCTAGCTAGGGGCGTTAAACGATAGCGCTTGTTGGGAGGCAACCCAATTTTATTTTTGTTCCTTGATTTTTGGTTCTGTTTAGTAATAAATAATTCATCTAGCCTCTGTTTAGATGTGGCTTTATGCTTTTAATTAGTGTTTGTGCCAAGTAGAACCTTTGGGAAGACTTGGGGAAAGTCTTTGCGATCTTGCTGTAAAAAACAGAAACTTTAGCGCTCACGAGATTTTCTGCCATTTTTTTACTGGAGAGTGATATTTAGTTAATTCTTTTTTAAGATGATTAATAGATAAATTCCTAACGTACAGAAAGTTATTTTAGAATTTTTGGGGTTCCAGAAGTATTTGAAACCTACAGATTACTATAGACTGTTCTATTTTTGATAGATTCTGTTTTTCGTGTGTTGTTTGCTTATTTTGATGAATCTATGGCTAGTAATAGATTTTATGAACCATAGAAAATTTGGAATATAGTAGGTTTAACACCAATATAAATATAGAATGAGTTCATTACAGTACCTTGAAGTTGTGGTTTGTTTTCTTTTACTAACGGAGCTCACGAGATTTTCTTTTAAGTTTTGTGTTGTGAAGTTTTCAAGTTTTGGGTAAAGATTTGATGGATTATGGAACAAGGAGAGGCAAGAGCCTAAGCTTGGGGATGGCCAAGGCACCCCAAGGTAAAATCCAAGGACAACCAAAATCCTAAGCTTGGGGATGCCCCGGAAGGCATCCCCTCTTTCGTCTTCGCCCATTCGATAACTTTACTTAGAGCTATATTTTTATTCATCACATGATATGTGTTTTGCTTGGAGCTTCTTGTATGATGAGAGTATTTTATTTTTAGTTTACCACAATCATCCTTGCTGTATACAACTTTTGGGAGAGACACACATGAATCAGAATTTATTAGAATACTCTATGTGCTTCACTTATACCTTTTGAGCTAGATAATTTTGCTCTAGTGCTTCGCTTATATCTTTTAGAGCACGGTGGTGGTTTTATTTTATAGAAATTATTAATCTCTCATGCTTCACATATATTATTTTGAGAGTCTCTTAGAACAGCATGGTAATTTGCTTTGGTTATGAATTTAGTCCTAATATGATAGGCATCCAGGATCAGTATAATAAAAACTTTCATAAAAAGTGCATTGAGTACTAGGAGAAGTTTGATACTTGATAATTGTTTCGAGATATAAAGGTGGTAATATTAGAGTGTGCTAGTTGAGTAGTTGTGAATTTGAGAAATACTTGTGTTGAAGTTTGCAAGTCCCGTAGCATGCACGTATGGTGACCGTTGTGTAACAAATTTGAAACATGAGGTGTTATTTGATTGTCTTCCTTATGAGCGGCGGTCGGGGACGAGCGATGGTCTTTTCCAACCAATCTATCCCCCAAGGATCAATAAGTATGTGAGTTCTTTATGACTAATGTTGAGTCCATGGATTATACGCACTCTCACCCTTCCATCATTGCTAGCCTCCTCGGTACCATGCATTGCCCTTTCTCACCTTGAGAGTTGGTGCGAACTTCGCCGATGCATCCAAACCCCGTGATATGATACGCTCTGTCACACATAAACTGTAACACCCACGATGCGGCTATATCTCCCATGTGTCGGAGCATGACTTAGAGGCATAACCGCATAGTAGGCATGTCGCAAGAGGGGTAATCTTTACACATCCCATGTACTGAATAAGAAAGGGATAAAGAGTTGGCTTACAATCGCCACTTCACACAATACATAAATATAGCATTACATCATCCAGAATACAATCAAGGTCCGACTACGGAACCAAAATAAAAGAAGACCACCCCTAATGCTAGATCCCCGATCGCCCCAACTGGGCTCCACTACTGATCAACTGGAAACGAAACAACACAACTGTCAGTGTCAAAACCGGCGGATCTCGGGTAGGGGGTCCCGAACTATGCGTCTAGGCGGATGGTAACAGGAGACGAGGGACACGATGTTTTTACCCAGGTTCGGGCCCTCTTGATGGAGGTAAAACCCTACGTCCTACTCGATTAATATTGATGATATGGGTAGTACAAGAGTAGATCTACCACGAGATCAGAGAGGCTAAACCCTAGAAGCTAGCCTATGGTATGATTGTTGTTCATCCTATGGACTAAAACCCTCCGGTTTATATAGACATCGGAGAGGGCTAGGGTTACACAGAGTCGGTTACAAGGGTAGGAGATCTACATATCCGTATCGCCAAGCTTGCCTTCCACGCCAAGGAAAGTCCCTTCCGGACACGGGACGAAGTCTTCAATCTTGTATCTTCATAGTCCAGGAGTCCGGCAGAAGGTATAGTCCGGCTATCCGGACACCCCCTAATCCAGGACTCCCTCAGTAGCCCCTGAACCAGGCTTCAATGATGACGAGTCCGGCGCACAGATTGTCTTCGGTGTTGCAAGGCGGGTTCCTCCTCCAAGTACTTCATAGAAGATTTTGAACACAAAGGTAGTGTCCAGCTCTGCAAAATAAGTTTCCACATATTGCCATAGAGAGAATAATATTTACACAAATCTAATCTGCTGACGTATTCCGTAGCGTGACATCACACCACGGCCAAGTCTTTATTCGAATTGTTTTACTGTCCCACCTCAGCACGTTTAGCGAGGCGGTTTCCTTGGCACGTCTTGTCAAAGCAGAGATTGTGTCCCCTTATTCCGGGATTCTCATCAATACGGGCGTGGGTAACCCAACCGCGCCATTGATTACGGCGCTTGGGAGATAAGAAAGTTTTACCAGGCTGGTGGGGACGCAGAGTCGCGTCCGCCCATATAAGGGGATAAGGATCCACCTTTTCATCCACGCCTTCTTCCTCCTTTGCCTATCCATTTCTGCGCACTCGAGCTCCAACGCCCAAGTCCGCACACCCCACCTCAACCTCCTTCAGCCATGTCCGGAGAGGGAGGCAAGTGGATGGTCTCCTCCGTCACGGAGGGACTCATCAAAAAACTGAGGAAGGCTAGATACTTGTCTAGCGACATTGCGCACCGGCTTCCCGAAGAGGGGCAGCTCATCCCCACCCCTAGGCCCCATGAGAGGGTGGTGTTCCTTCCCCATTTTCTCCATGGACTGGGCTTCCCTCTCCACCCATTTGTCCGGGGGCTCATGTTCTACTATGGCCTGGATTTCCATGATCTGGCCTCGAACTTTGTCCTCAACATCTCGGCGTTTATCGTCGTATGCGAGGCTTTCCTCCACATCCGCCCCCATTTCGGCCTATGGCTCAAGACTTTCAATGTCAAGCCGAAGGTGGTGCGCGGCACCCAGGCGGAGTGCGGAGGCGCCATGGTGGGCAAGATGCCCAACGTCTTATGGCTCGAGGGCTCCTTCTTGGAGACCCTAAAGGGGTGGCAATCGGGGTGGTTTTACATCACCGAGCCATGCGACCCTGAATGGGTCACAGCCCCCAAGTTCCGATCCGGACCCCCTACGAGGCTCACCTCCTGGAAAGAGATGGGCCTGTCGTGGGGTAAAAAAGGAGAGCTGACCGGACTCCGAACATGCGTCCAAACCCTGGTGGACAAGAAGCTCAAACTTTTCAATGTAGTCCAGGTTATGCTCATCCACCGGATCCTCCCGTGTCAACAACGGGCTTTCAACCTGTGGGAGTTCGACCCAGCGCAGCACCGAACTCTGAGCAGGCTCTTCGACACGATGTACGAAGATGCCTAGAAGGTGCTTTTCAAGGGCGCCGAGGCCCCTGCATCCGCTACCGAGGATCGCGGATTCAGCACGCAGCGTCACGCTCGTGCGGTAAGCTGTTTTTACCTTTTACAGGGCATTCGTTTTTCATAGTTTGACTCCATGCGGGATCTAAGCTCCCTTACCTTTGATAGGATTGGCAGGAGACGTCCGGACAGATCATCTGTCCGGCTCCTTTGCCCGAAGGCCCAGCGGACGCTCACTTGGTGAAGCTGCTGGTTCCGGCACCCTATGTGGTGCCGGAGAAGAAGGCCAAGAAAAAGGCCACGGGGACTCGAAAGAGTGCCCGGCGCCAGGAGGCGTCGGATTCATCATCCGACGACCCCAAGACGCACTCCTCCCATGAAGACGAGGAGGAGGAAGAAGAGACCTCTCCTCCTCCAGCGGGGGGAGGGAAGAAAAGGAAGGCCGCTCCAACTGGGGAGGCCGAAGGGTCCAAGAAGGGGAAGACCCTTTCTCTGGACTACTCCGCCGACGCCAATGACGGCGAAGAGGAGTGGCCGCGCAGGGCCAAGCCCCTGGCGAGATCGTAAGTATTCGGACACCAGAGCAATTCATAGTGTTCCTTTCTTGCACAGCTCCTCCTTACGCCGAATATGACTATGCAGTCCGCCCAAGGCCGGGCTCGACGAGTCGTCGAGCAGCTCCCTGGATTCGTCGGACGTGAATTCACTTCCGCCGCTACCTCCCCCCACCCTACGGACGACGCCGAGGTGCTGTCCCAACAGGTTCCAAGCCAGGAGGAGGTGGTCCTGGAGGCGCCGCAAGGCGACCTCCCGGACTCCAGGCGTAAAGGGTAGAACCCCCAAGGGCTCCAAGTCCGGCCTTGAGCCGGACACCGCGCCGGAACCTTCAACGGTTCCGGACTCCGGCAGGCGGCCTCCTTCCAAGAGGGGCAAGCCTACCGAGCCGGTGACCTCCGTCCAACCGAAGGCACCGGGCAATTTGCTGGAGGTGCTTGACGGCGCCTCCATCGACGAGGAGCACCGCACTGTTATGAGTGTGGTGATCCAGAAGGTTCAGTCCACCAAGAGCGGACTGACTGAAGCCTGTGCCAGCCTTCTAACAGGCTTTGAGGTAAGTAAAAGATATGTAAAAATATTACCACATAGACAGTATCCCTTGATGCTCTATTTGGCGTTCGGAAAGAAAAGCCGAATAGAGGATCTAATACCGTTCGCAGGAGTCTAACAAAAGTAAGTCAATATGCGTATGCAGGCTTCGCTGCTATCATCCGCCGCACTGACTGCGGAGGTGGGCACGCTGAAGCAGAACCTCGAGCGGTCCGAGCAAGAGCTCGGCCTAGCTAAGCAGCAGCTCGAGGAGAAGGAAGGTAAGAAATACCTTATTTAAATATGTGAAAGGTGCAATTGCAAAAAGTGACAGGATTAACGTGGCTATTGTAGGGGCCACAACTGAGGTGGCGTCCCTTAAGCAAGCGTTGGCCGAGGCCGAGAAGAGGGCGGCCATGGAGCGCACCGAGCGGGAGAAGCATGAGACGCAGGTTGGCGAGGTGAGGCAAGAGCTCCAGGCTCTCATGAAAAAACATGAGAGTTTGGAGCTTGACTCGAAGACGCGAGAGTCTGAGCTCGCGGAGGCCATTGAAGATGCCAAGTCTGCCAAGGCCAAAGCCCAGAAGGCCCTCCAGGAGGTTGAGGCAATAAAAAAGATAGCGGCGGGTAAGGCATTCTTTATGCAAAGCAAGCACGTAAAAGTGAATTACTTGTTACTTACCCGAATCCGGAGCTCTCCAGGAGCATTCACAGACTTGCCCCATAGCGTTTCGGATGCTGCCGCCTTCTACCGAGCCGAGGAGGGAAGTTCGGCGGAGAAGGTGTTCTGGTCTCAGTATGCTGAGGCCGAACACCCGGTGCCCTTAAGCGAGCAGCTGAAACAGCTGGTCGAGCTCCATAAGGTGGCCGAACAGGCCATGAAGGGCCTCATAGTCCGGCTGTGGCCTGGAGAGGCCATGCCTGGGAGCTACTTCGGGCTGGTGAGGTGGCTGGTGGAGGCCTGTCCAAGGCTCGAAGTCATCAAGCGCTCCGTATGCATCGTGTTGGGGAACGTAGCAGAAATTTAAAATTTTCTACGCATCACCAAGATCAATCTATGGAGTAATCTAGCAACGAGGGGAAGGAGAGTGCATCTACATACCCTTGTAGATCGCTAAGCAGAAGCGTTGCAAGAACGGGGTTGATGGAGTCGTACTCGTCGTGATCCAAATCACCGATGATCCTAGTGCCGAACGGATGGCACCTCCGTGTTCAACACACATACTGCCCGGTGACGTCTCCTATGCCTTGATCCAGCAAGGGGAGAAGGAGAGGTTGGGGAAGACTCCATCCAGCAGCAGCACGACGGCGTGGTGGTGGTGGAGGAGCGCAGGACTCCAGTAGGGCTTCGCCAAGCACTATGAGAGACGAGGAGGAAGAGGGGTAGGGCTGCGCCAACAGGGAGATTGAATCGTGTGTTGGGCTGCCCCTTTGCTCAAGTATATATAGGGGGAGGGGAGGGGCTGCGCCCCCACCTAGGGTTCCCTCCCTAGGGGTGGCGGCAGCCCCCAGATCCCATCTGGGAGGCGGCCAAGGGGGAGAGAGAGGGGGGCGCACCTAGGGTGGGCCTTAGGGCCCATCTACGCCTAGGGTTTGCCCCTTCTCCTCTTGAGGACGCCTTGGGCCTTGGTGGGAGGTGCCCCAGCCCACCTTGGGGCTGGTCCCTTCCCACTATTGGCCCATGTAAGCCTCCGGGGCTGGTAGCCCCACCTGGTGGACCCCCGGACCCCTCTGGTGGTCCCGATACACTACCGGTGATGCCCGGAACACTTCCAATGGCCAAAAGCATACTTCCTATATATCAATATTTACCTCCGGACCATTCCGGAACTCCTCGTGACATCCGGGATCTCATCCGGGCCTCCAAACAACATTCGGTAACCGCGTACATACTTTCCCTATAACCCTAGCATCATCGAACCTTAAGTATGTAGACCCTACGGGTTCGGGAACCATGCAGACATGACCGAGACAACTCTTCAGCCAATAACCAACAGCGGGATCTGGATACCCATGTTGGCTCCCACATGTTCCATGATGATCTCATCGGATGAACCACGATGTCAAGGATTCAATCAATCCCATATACAATTCCCTTTGTCCATCGGTATGATACTTACCCGAGATTCGATCGTCGGTATCCCGATACCTTGTTCAATCTCGTTACCGGCAAGTCTCTTTACTCGTTTCGTAACACATCATCCCGTGATCAACTCCTTGATCACATTGTGCACATTATGATGATGTCCTACGAGTGGGCCCAGAGATACCTCTACGTTTACACGGAGTGAAAAATCCCAGTCTCGATTCGTGCCAACCCAACAGACACTTTCGGAGATACCTGTAGTGTACCTTTATAGCCACCCAGTTACGTTGTGACGTTTGGCACACCCAAAGCACTCCTATGGTATCCGGGAGTTGCACAATCTCATGGTCTAAGGAAATGATACTTGACATTAGAAAAGCTTTAGCAAACGAACTACACGATCTTTGTGCTAGGCTTAGGATTGGGTCTTGTCCATCACATCATTCTCCTAATGATGTGATACCATTATCAACGACATCCAATGTCCATGGCCAGGAAACTGTAACCATCTATTGATCAACGAGCTAGTCAACTAGAGGCTTACTAGGGAATGGTGTTGTCTATGTATCCACACATGTATTTGAGTTTCCTATCAATACAATTCTAGCATGGATAATAAACGATTATCATGAACAAGGAAATATAATAATAACCAATTTATTATTGCCTCTAGGGCTTTTCAACAGTCTCCCACTTGCACTAGAGTCAATAATCTAGTTCACAAATCGCCATGTGATTAACACTCACAGGTCACATCGCCATGTGACCAACATCCAAGAGTCTACTAGACTCAAATGATCTAGTTCACATCACTATATGATAAACACTCAAACAGTTCTGGGTTTGATCATGTTATGCTTGTGAGAGAGGTTGTAGTCAACGGGTCTTGCCATATTCAGATCCCTATGTATTTCGCAAAACTTTATGTCATATCGTAGATGCTGCTACCACGTTCCACTTGGAGCTATTCCAAATTATTGCTCCATTATACGTATCCGGTATCTCTACTTAGAGCTATCCGGATAGGTGTTAAGCTTGCATCGACGTAACTCTTTACATCGAACTCTTTACCACCTCCATAACCGAGAAACATTTCCTTATTCCTCTAAGGACAATTTTGTCCGCTATCTGGTGATCCAGTCCTAGATCACCTTTGTACCCTCTTGCCAGACATGTGGCAAGGCACACATCAGGTGCGGTACTCAGCATGACATACCGTATAGAGCCTATGACAAGAGCATAGGGGACGACCTTCGTCCTTCCTCTTTCTTCTGCCGTGGTCAAGCTTTGAGTCTTACTCAACTTCACACCTTACAACTCAGGTAAGAACCCCTTCTTTGACTGATCTATTTTGAACTCCTTCAAAAACATGTCAAGGTGTGCGTTCTTTGAAAGTATCATCAGGCGTTTTGATCTATCTCTATAGATCTTGATGCCCAATATGTAAGCAACTTTATCTAGGTCTTCCTTTGAAAATCACTCTTCAAACAACTGTTTATGCTTTTCATAAATTCTACATCATTTCGAATCAACAATATGTCATCCACATATACTTATCAGAAATGTTGTAGTGCTCCCACTCACTTTCTTGTAAATACAAGTTTCTAGCAAACATTGTATAAACCTAAAAGCTTTGATCACTCCATCAAAGCATATATTCCGATTCCGAGATGCTTGCTCTAGTCCATAGAAGGATCGCTGGGATCGACAAAACCCTTTATTGTATCACATACAACTTTTCTTACGAAAAACTGGTAAGAAAACTTGTTTTGACATCCATCTGTAAGATTTCATAATCGAAAAATATAGCTAATGCTATCATAATTCCGACAGACTCAAGCATCGCTACGGGTGAGAAATTCTCATCGTAGTCAACTCCTTGAACTTGTGAAAAGACTCTTTCCCACAAGTCGAGCTTCATAGACGGTAACATTACCGCCCACGTCCGTCTTCTTCTTAAAGATCCATTTATCTCAATGGCTTGCCGATCATCGGGCAAGTCCACCAAAGTCCATACTTTGTTCTGATATATGAATCCTATCTCGGATTTCATGGCTCCTAACCATTTGTTGAAATACGGGCCCACCATCGCTTCTCCATAGATCGTAGGTTCATTGTTGTCTAACAACATGATGTCTAAGACAGGATTACCGTACCACTTAGGAGTAGTACATATCCTTGTCGACCTACGAGGTTCGATAGCAACTTGATCCGAAGCTTCATGATCACTATCATTAACTTCCTATTCAACAGACGTAGGTGCTGCAGAAAACATCTTTCTATGTTGCATCATTCTCTGGTTGAAATAAAGGTTCGACAACCTCATCAAGTTCTATCTTTCTCCCACTCAATTCTTTCGAGAGAAACTCCTTCTCGAGAAAGGACCCGTTCTTAGCAACAAACAATTTGCCCTCGGATCTGAGATAGAAGGTATACCCAACTGTTACCTTTGGGTATCCTATGAAGATGTGTTTGTCCGCTTTGGGTTCGAGCTTCACTGGCTGAAGCCTTAAGCATCGCAACCCCAAACATTAAGAAACGACAACTTTGGTTTCTTGCCAAACCAATGTTCATACGACGTCGTCTCAACGGACTTAGATGGTGTCCTATCTAAAGTGAATGCAGTTGTCTCTAACGCATAACCTCAAAATGAAAAACGGTAGATTGGTAACAGACATCATAGATCGCACCATATCTCATAGGGTTCGATTACGACGTCCGGACACACCATTACCTTGTGGTGTTCCAGGTGGCTTCAACTGTGAAACAATTCCACAATGTCTTAAGTGATTGCCAAACTCATAACTCAGAAAATCCCCTTTTGATCAGATCGTAGGAACATGATCTTATTGTTATGATGATTCTTAACTTCATTCTGAAAACGCTTGAACTTTTCAAACGTTTCAGACTTGTGCTTCATTAAGTAGATATACCTATATCTACCCAAATCGTCAGTGAAGATGAGAAAATAGCGATATCCACCGCACGCTTCAATTCTCATTGGATCACACGCATCAGCATGCATGATTTCCAACAAGTCACTTGCCCGTTTCATTGTACCTGAAAACGGGGTCTTAGTCATCCTGCCCATGAGGCATGGCTCGCATGTGTCAAGCGATTCAAAATCAAGTGACTCCAAACATCCATCGACATGGAGTTTCTTCATGCATCTTACGCCAATATGACCTAAGCGGCAGTGCCACAAGAAAGTGGTACTATCATTATTAATTCTACATCTTTTGGCGTGAACATGTGTATTACCACGACCGAGATTCAATGAACCATTCACATAGGGTGCATGACCATGAAAGGTATTATTCATGTAAACAGAATAACCAGTATTCTCTAACTTAAATGAATAACCGTATTGCAATGAACATGATCCTATCATATTCATGCTCAACGTAGACACCTGATAACATTTATCTAGGTTCAATATTAATCCCGAAGGCAGATGGAGCGTGCGATGGTGATCTCATCAACATTGGAAACACTTCCAACACACATCGTCACCTCGCCCTTAGCCAGTCTCCGTTTAGTCCGTAGCTTTAGCTTCAAGTCACCAATAATAGCAACTGAACCGGTATCCAATACCCAGGTGCTACCAGGAGTACTAGCGAGGTACAAATTAATAACACGTATATACTTTGTTGAAGTTACCACCCTTCTTATCTACCATGCATTTGGGGTAATTTCGCTACCAATGACCGTTCCCCTTATAATAGAAGCACTTAGTCTCGGGTTTGGGTTCAACCTTGGGTTCCTTCACTGGAGCGGCAACTGGTTTGCCATCCATGAGGTTTCCCTTCTAGCCCTTGCCCTTCTTGAAACCAGTGGTCTTGTTAAACCATCAACACTTGATGCTTCTTCTTGATTTCTACCTTTTGCGGTCTTAAGCACCGCGAACAGCTCCGGGATCAATTCCATCCCTTGCATGTCATAGTTCATCACGAAGATCTAGCAGCTTAGTGATAGTGGCTAGAGAACTCTATCAATCACTATCTTATCTGGAAGTTTAACTCCCACTTGATTTAAGTGATTGTAGCACCCAGACATTCTGAGCACATGCTCACCAGCTGAGCTATTCTCCTCCATCTTGTTGGCAAAAGAACTTGTCAGAGGTCTCATACCTCTCAACACGGGCATGAGCCTGAAATCCCAATTTCAGCTCTTGGAACATCTCATATGTTCTCTGGCGTTCAAAACGTCATTGGAATCCCGATTCTAAGCCGTAAAGTATGGTGCACTAAACTATCAAGTAGTCATCAGGATGTGTCTGTCAGGTGTTCACAACATCCACAGACGACGTTGTAGGGGTTTGCACATCGAGCGGTGCATCAAAGACGTAAGCCTTCTGTGTAGCAGTGAGGACACTCCTCGGACTACGGACCTAGTCCGCATCATTGCTTACAATATCTTTCAACTTAATCTTTCTCTAGGAACGTATTGAAACAGGGAGCTACAACGTGAGCTATTTATCTACAACATATTTGCAAAGACAATTTAGACTATGTTCATGATAATTGAGTTCATTTAATGAACTCCCACTCATATAGACATCCCTCTAGTCATCTAAGTGAAACATGCTCCGAGTCAACTAGGCCGTGTCTGATCATCACGTGAGACGGACTAGTCAACATCGGTGAACATCTTCATGTTGATCGTATCTTCTCTACGACTCATGCTCGACCTTTCGGTCTTTCGTGTTCCGAGGCCATGTCTGTACATGCTAGGCTCGTCAAGTCAACCTAAGTGTTTTTGCTGTGTAAATCTGGCTTACACCCGTTGTATTCGAACGTTAGAATCTATCACACCCGATCATCACGTGGTGCTTTGAAACGACGAACCTTCGCAACGGTGCACAGTTAGGGGGAACACTTTCTTGAAATTATTACGAGGGATCATCTTATTTAAGCTACCGTCGTTCTAAGCAAATAAGATGTAAAACATGATAAACATCACATGCAATCAAATAGTGACATGATATGGCCAATATCATTTTGCTCCTTTTGATCTCCATATTCGGGGCTCCATGATCATCGTTGTCACCGGCATGAAACCATGATCTCCATCATCGTGTCTTCTTGAAGTTGTCTCGTCATCTATTACTTCTACTACTATGGCTAACGCTTTAGCAATAAAGTAAAGTGATTACATGACGTTTATGTTGACACGCAGGTCATAAATAAATAAAGACAACTCCTATGGCTCCTGCCGGTTGTCATACTCATCGACATGCAAGTCGTGATTCCTATTACAAGAACATGATCAATCTCATACATCACATATATCATTCATCACATCCTTTTGGCCATATCACATCACAAGGCATATGCTGCAAAAACAAGTTAGACGTCCTCTAATTGTTGTTGCAAGTTTTTACGTGGCTGCTATAGGTTTCTAGCAAGAACGTTTCTTACCTACGTGAAAACCACAACGTGATATGCCAATTTCTATTTACCCTTCATAAGTACCCTTTTCATCGAATCCGATCCGACTGAAGTGGGAGAGACAGACACCCGCTAGCCACCTTATGCAACTAGTGCATGTCAGTCGGTGGAACCAGTCTCACGTAAGAGTACGTGTAAGGTCGGTCCGGGCTGCTTCATCCCACGATGCCGCCGAATCAAGATAAGACTAGTAATGGCAAGTAAATTGACAATATCGACGCCCACAACTGCTTTGTGTTCTACTCGTGCATAGAAACTACGCATAGACCTAGCTCATGATGCCACTGTTGGGGAACATAGCAGAAATTCAAAATTTTCTACGCATCACCAAGATCAATCTATGGAGTAATCTAGCAACGAGGGGAAGGAGAGTGCATCTACATACCCTTGTAGATCGCTAAGCGGAAGCATTGCAAGAACGGGGTTGATGGAGTCGTACTTGTCGTGATCCAAATCACCGATGATCCTAGTGCCGAACGGACGGCACCTCCGTGTTCAACACACGTACAGCCCGGTGACATCTCCTACGCCTTGATCCAGCAAGGGGAGAAGGAGAGGTTGGGGAAGACTCCATCCAGCAGCAGCACGACGGCGTGGTGGTGGTGGAGGAGCGCGGGACTCCAGCAGGGCTTCGCCAAGCACTACGAGAGACGAGGAGGAAGAGGGGTAGGGCTGCGCCAACAGGGAGATTGAATCGTGTGTTGGGCTGCCCCTTTGCTCAAGTATATATAGGGGGAGGGGAGGGGCTGCGCCTGTAGGATCGAAAGTATGTCTAGAGGGGGGTGATTAGACTACTTGACCAAATAAAAACTTAACCTTTTCCCAATTTTAGTTCTTGGCAGATTTTAGCTATTTTAGGACAAGTCAAGCAATCATCACACAATTCAAGCAAGCATGCAAAGAGTATATTGGCAGCGGAAAGTAAAGCATGCAACTTGCAAGAATGTAAAGGGAAGGGTTTGGAGAATTCAAACGCAATTGGAGACACGGATGTTTTTCCCATGGTTCGGATAGGTGGTGCTATCCTACATCCACGTTGATGGAGACTTCAACCCACAAAGGGTAACGGTTGCGAGAGTGCACGGAGGGCTCCACCCACAAAGGGTAACGGTTGCGCGAGTCCACACAGGGCTCCACCCACGAAGGGTCCACGAAGAAGCAACCACCCACAAAGGGTCCACGAAGAAGCAACCTTGTCTATCCCACCATGGCCATCGCCCACACAGGACTTGCCTCACTAGCGGTAGATCTTCACGAAGTAGGCGATCTCCTTGCCCTTACAAACTCCTTGGTTCAACTCCACAATCTTGTCGGAGGCTCCCAAGTGACACCTAGCCAATCTAGGAGACACCACTCTCCAAGAAGTAACAAATGGTGTGTAGGTAATGAACTCCTTGCTCTTGTGCTTCAAATGATAGTCTCCCCAACACTCAACTCTCTCTCATAGGATTTGGATTTTGTGGAAAGAAGATTTGAGTGGAAAGCAACTTGGAGAGGCTAGAGATCAAGATTCATATGGTAGGAATGGAATATCTTGGTCTCAACACATGAGTAGGTGGTTCTCTCTCAGAACATATGAGTTGGAATGGTGTATGTGTTCTGATGGCTCTCTCCTCGAATGAAGAGGAGGTGGAGGGGTATATATAGCCTCCACACAAAATCCAACCGTTACACACAGTTTTCCAATCTCGGTGGGACCGAATCAACAAACTCGGTCAGACCGAAAATGTAAACCTAGTGACCGTTAGAGATTTTCGGTGGGACTGACATGCAACTCGGTGGGACCGATATGGTTAGGGTTTGGGCATAACGTAATCTTGGTGAGACCGATTACACAAACTCGGTGAGACCGAATTTGGTAATTAGCTAACCAGAGAGTTGGTCAGGCAAACTCGGTGGGACCGATTTGCTCTTTTAGTGAGACCGAAAAGTTACAAAGGGGAAACACTGAATTTACATTGCAATCTCGGTGGGACCGATTCGCTCTTTCGGTGAGACCGAAAAGTTACGAAAGGGAAATAGAGAGTTTGCAATCCCATCTCGGTGAGACCGAGATCCCTATCGGTAGAACCGAATTGCTAGGGTTTGGCAGTGGCTTATGACAAGTGAAACTCGGTGGCGCCGGATAGGAAGAATCGGTAGGACCGAGTTTGGCTTAGGGTTTAGGTCATATGTGGATATGGGAAAGTAGTTGAGGGTTTTGGAGCATATCACTAAGCACATGAAGCAAGAGGCTCATTAAGCAACACCTCATCCCTCCTTGATAGTATTGGCTTTTCCTAAAGACTCAATGTGATCTTGGATCACTAAAATATAAAATGAAGAGTCTTGAGCTTTTGAGCTTGAGACAATCCTTTGTCCTTAGCATTTTGAGGGTTCCACTTTCACATCCATGCCATGCCAATCATTGAGCTTTCCTGAAATAATCATCTTGGAATAGCATTAGCTCAATGAGCTATATGTTGTTATGAATTACCAAAACCACGTACGGATAGTTGCACTTTCAATCTCCCCCTTTTTGGTAATTGATGACAACATATAGATCAAAGCTTCGACAAATGATAATAAGCATGAAATATATCGTCGCTTTGAGAAGTATGTGATAAGTAAGAGATCCCCCTAAGTTTGTGCATATTTAAAATTTGCTTTGGACTGCAAATGCACAAGGAGTTAGAGTCATGGGTTACTCTTCCATGTCACATACATCTTGATGGAGCGCTTAAAATGATAAGAATGAAATACATGCACTCATCACCAAGAATAGTGAATGATCACATAAGATAGATAAGATAATAACATTAAGCAAGCATTAAGTGTAGCTTATGATCAAACACATGATCATCAATGTCTCACAAGCAATGACATAGTATCTCAAGCACTCAAAAGCAAACAAGTTCGAAAAACCACCAAATAAAGCAAGAGAGAAAAGCAACACTCTCTCTCTCTCGAAGCCTATGATCTATACATTTTTCTCCCCCTTTGGCAACAATTTACCAAAAAGTTCCTAGAAAAATGCATAGTGCTAAGTCGATGCTCAAGCTTGATCTTCAGGTGGTGGTGGAGTCCGGATCACTCCAAGGACGAAGGCTTCTGTAGACGCTGAAGTAGACGCTGGAGTTGGAGCTGAAGTAGATGCTGGAGCTGGTGGAACTGAGGCTGTAGCTGGTGCTGAGGTGGTGGCTCTGGTGGCAGCAACTGGCACGGCAGACGACCTCGGACCTCGTGGCACTCTGGCAAAGGCATCAGTGGTAGTCCTGCCTCTCCTCTCCTGCATGTCATCCTGGAGCTGCTCCACTGCAGTCTGAATCTCTGTCACCTTGACATCCAAGTCATAGAACTTTTGTTCCATGATCCTCTCTAAGCTTGCCTGGTTCTGAGTTAGGGTGGCTAGTCCTTTCTCAATCCGCAGGGTGGATGCAATCAGGTAACCAAGCTGCTCTTGTTTAGTTTTCAAGAAATACTCAGATGCCTCCTCTTGGGTTGGCATCTTGGCAGCTTTCTCCTTCCTTGCCTTTAGCAACAACTGGCTCTTTGGGTGCAGGCTTTTCAGTTGAAGCTCTAGCCTTTGACATAGGCTGCCTGCCTGCTGGCCTTTTGATCTTCAGTCCTGGCTTTGTGCCTTGAGCTGGCTCAACTCTCTTTGATGTGGCCTCTTCCTCTACCACATAATCTTCATCTTCAGAATCATAAGTTCTCTTCTTCCTTTGTCTAGTGGCAGCTTTTGGCAGATTGCTTGGGGTACTTCTGCTGCCATCATCTGAAGAGCTGGAAGGACTAGTGCCCTCACTCATCACCACTTGCTGTTCTGACACATTCTGGCTGTCACTCTGATCTGACATGTTGAACAAGCTGACTGCTGACCATGTGAACAGTTTATAGATGAGGTAGAATAGATGAGCATCACAAAATGCAGAGATTTTTGCACAAGAATGATCCAAAAACTTAGTTTTAGTTTCCCACTGAAATCATCTCGGATCTACTGATTTTTAAACTCGGTGATACCGAAGCAGTTTTGGCACCTAAACTAGTGAACTCGGTCAGACCGAGTCACAGTTTGGTGGCACCGAGACTGCTAGGGTTTCACAGAGTTCCAAAATCGGTCACACCGATAAGTAATTCTCGGTCAGACCGAGTCTCACTTGTGCAATGGCATAAGCCAAATCGGTGGGACCGAGTTTTTCAACTCGGTGGGTCCGAGATGGTTTCGGCGGAAACCTAACCCTAAAATTTTCGAATCAAACCTATTCTATGAGCAGATTGACTGGATAGGAGTGTTTCAATCGTGGCAAGAATCATGATGATCACAATGTGCTAAGAATCGGATTGGAGAATAGCACAAAGATCGAGTCCATACCCTAGTTCGGCGGAGACTCGCTACGGCGGCAACGGCGGGGTAGAATTCCCGTTGACGGCGACGGAGACCAGCGACTAGAGCCGGCTGGCGGCGAGGAGACGATCCGGAGGCCACGTTGGCAGAGCAGGCTATCGCGCGGGCGAAGTGGTTCGGAGAAATTTCCAAAATTTTGCCCGTGACTATATATAGCCCGACCCTGTCGGTGTGACCGAGTGGAACAACTCGGTGGCACCGAGATTCATAACTGCAGGCAGTTACTGAAACTCGGTGTGACCGAAAGGTTCAAATCGTTGCACCGAGATCGAAAACCTAGATCAACTTAATGATCTCCGTAGGACCGAAAGTGGGGTATCGGTCAGACCGAGAATCATAAAGAGGTTTTGTAAGTTTAAGTCTATAATGAATCAGGGACTCCGAGCGCTCCTCACACAGAGTGGTTCGAATCTGACTTGATCAAATTTTGTGATGCAGCATGAATAGAGTTTGAGACAAGAAAAGCATAGATAGCTAGAGGAGGTTCTTAGGCATTCTTGTCCATCCACTTGGCAAAAGAAAATAAAACCAAACAATCAAAACAACAAGTGGATGTCCTCGAATGAGTAAAATATGCAACCAGCATGCTCACACAATAAGATGGCAAATGAAATATGTGACAAGGCATGCACAACCAATTCTAGCAACTATCAAGCAATTTGCGATGACTAGGTCATCTATATATGAGTATATTGACTTAGGAGTCAAGTGAGAACACTTGATCATAGGTCATACTCATCGTTTAAGCTCAAGTGGGGTTACCACTTTTACATAAAGCATTGTTGTGTTCACATCTTTAGAGTTGCTTTAGCTCAAGTCTTAGAGTAAAGCTCCCCCTAGACGTGATACCCCCCCTAAGAGGGATGAACTAACCTTGGGTTTTGTCGATGATGACTTCATGTAGATGTTGAAGATGTGGATGCTCAATGTTGATGTAGATCACTTGGAGCTATCCATTTGAGTGAATTGCACTTTCAATACCTACATGGGTTAGTCCCACAAGGAACAAACAAGGATATCCATAGACATAGAGTGATGCACACACAAGATGATGTCCATGAAAACTTTTAGGTTACCTTGTCCCTTGTCTTACCAACAAGAGGGTTTGTGACTCCTTGAACTAGTGCAGGATGTGGAAGTTGATTGCACTTGTTCTTGCCAAAATGATAAGAGTGAAGTATGTTGGCGGAGTCACCCTCAAGGACTCTCTAGTTCTTCTTCTTTTGGATCCACATCATCTTGATGGGAATCCTTGGAGTT